>NC_136499.1:75464908-75642408 GCF_053919585.1 Euprymna scolopes | reverse complement strand
AAAAGCGACCCCCTGTAGAAAAGTGCCCAGTTTAAGGTGAAGATATTAAGTTTTTAGCCAATGTTTCAATATTTGTCGTCTGAAAGGTCGAACTTCAAAACAATACTAATCTTGTAAAAATCCGTTGCCTGCGTCGAAAGTTTTAGGCACACATACATACATACATACATACATACATACATACATACATTTATATATTGGTAACTAAAAATTTTCGACCCAAACCGATTAAAATATTGCTATATCTCTGAATACCCTTTATGTCAAATTTCAAATGTTTGGACCAGAAATTGTCTGAGTAATTTGGTAGAAACCACAGAGATCAATTTTTTTTAACTTTGACCTCTATTATGACCCCTTAAAATTTATTGTTTAGGGCTCTAATCAAGTTATAAGTTAGATCCATGTCCAAAGAACCTATATCTACAATTTCAAGTGTTTAGACCAAAAATTGCTGGAGGAGTTTGTTAGAGTTCTCAAAGGTCAAATCGTTAACAGCCAAAATTCTGGCCGAAACCCGATCAGATAGATTTTCCCAAATCTCAGTACCCTGTATATCACATTTCGAGTCTGTAGACTAAAAATTGAAAGAGTTATTGCGTAGGGAAATGTACACAGACAGACACAACACACAGACACAACACACAGACACACAGACACGTTCGCTTTTATAGATATATAGATAGACTAGTAATTCAGTCCGGCTTTGCTCGGGCCCTATGTACTGTTCATAAGGTTATGTGCATATATATATATATATATATATATATATATATATATATATATATTAAAAAGTGTGAATATGTAAAGTTATGCCTCTCTGTATAATAGTCTTCCTTAACTACCATAGAGAAAAGACAGACAGACATTTTCACTTTGATAGATAGATAGATTGGATGAAATATATAGTAATGATTTAAAAAGTATTAAAAAAAGACTCATGCACCACCACCGAGAATCGAAATCAAAATGTTCAGTTCACGATTTATTTTGCCTTTGCCGTCAATGACTGGGCTATGAAAACATGTTTAGTGGAAGGGCAAAAAGTTTAAACCTGAACAAATAGCAACTACGTTATGCATTCGTAATGCCGGCGTTCGACCTTCACCTGGCAAATTTCATATTTTTAATTCTCACACTTTTGCACCGATTTTTCCGGGCTAAAACCCAAATATAAAGTTTAGCATGGATTCAAATACCTTATATATGAAGTTTCATGTCTGTAGACCAAAAATTCTAGTAGGAGTTTGGTAGGCAAAATTTGTTAAACAAAATATATACGTATACATAAATATATATGGAAACAATTTTGTGTTTACTATAAACATTTTACGCAAATATTTTGCAAGTATAAATCATGTAAAATATCTGAATGAATATAATTACATGTAATAGTTAACTAAAGATGATTATCCCATTAGAAAACCGAAGCAACTAATAAGGAATTAATTAAAATTAATGTTTAAAAGAATATGCAAATTAGCTAGATCTTTTGGTAGGGAATGCAATTCCACAACCCATACATAAGAAAATTGTTCTGTCAGTGACTTTTGAGCTGCTTGCATTCATCGCCTTGGGAAGGTATGAATCCACAGGATATGCTTAGATAAATGGATGCTGACAAGTAGCTACAATGACTCAAAGATTACTTAAGGGGAAAGGATACAATATGGCATTTCAAGAACAGAATTAAAGGTTATGGGACAAGAACAAGTAAGAATCATATTGTTGTATGTCACTATTTGCTGTTGCGTCCAGGAAACAAACTACACAAGTGGGTGTATGATTGATGTAAGAGATAACCTTGCAGATTATTAAATTAGCGTTGTGAATTAGAATCGTTTCAGTTATAACCTGTGTAGTTACACATTAATGCAGCTGATAAAATTATGAGCTGAACATGCATAAAATAGTTGCTTGTGTTCGACTGATTGTATACAGAATTTATAATACACAGATTGATATTTTCTTTCTGGAGGCAATAGAGAAACGATCTACACATAGAGAAAGAACTCATAATTATAAACAGAGAAGAGCAGTGGGAAGTAAAAGGAACGGGAAAATAAGCAGCGCGTATTTTTAGCGACAACAGCCTCTTGTCTAGCCTAGAATTTGGAAAACAATAAATAGAAATGGTAAATAAAAACACCGTCTTTCTCTCACACACAAACACACACATTCACACATAGATAAAGAAAGAAAGACAGAGACAGAGAATTGGAGATAGATAGATAAATAGATGGATAGATAGATAGATAGAGATAGATATATATAGATAGATAGATAGGTAAAGAGAGAGAGAAAGAAAGAAAGAAGGAAAGAATATTTCGTAGGGGATCGAAACATTTTACTTTTATTTAATTTCAGTTTTAATTCTAAACATCCCCGAGACCGGAAGTAAGAAAACGATAAATATTCTACATTAATTTACAAATCAAAGATAAAAGAAAAATAAATTCTCACTTGATCACGACGTATACATATCGAAAAAAATAGGGGTTTAAATCCACTATTAAAAATAAAATGCAAAAATGAAAATAATATCGGTGATTAAATTATCCGAGAACGGCTAACAGCTTGTTAGACGCCAATTCTGAGAAGATGGATATAAAAAGAGTCAAAAGAGTGTCCGACATAGGCGATCAAATATTAGTCCCTTAAATCTGTTTAGATTTTAAAATGATGGTACCGATATTGTTCTAATCTTCTGTGTGTGTATATATATATGTGTGTGTGTGTGTGTGTGTGTGTGTGTGTGTGTGTGTGTGTGTGTAGCCATATAGAATATAGACTTTTTGTCATTCATCCATTATATTGTTCTGTAATTACATTGAGCTTTTTATATAAAGATTAGTATATAATATAAGGGAATAAAGTATATGTCCGAAGAAACATACATATATATATATGTGTAAGTAGAATATTACACCTATAAAACAATAAAAGATTTAAGGCTCTTAATAATTCAAAGTAAATTTGTCCAGTGAGTAATGAACGTTTTCTGAAATTTTAAAGTACAGATGATACAAAAATACAAGACTTCTTGCTCATCTATCTATTCTATACTCCTATAAATTCGGTTTTCTTTTTCATATTAAAAAAACCCTCTTTTCTATTTAATGTATTTATTTGCTTCCCCACCAAAGCAAATTAGGCACAAGGCCGTTTTTAATGTGGGGTAAAAACCAGCTCCCCTAAAAGTAGGCAAAAAGGGGGCACTCTGGTTATCAAAATAATAATTGTCCCAGTATAGACGGTTTCCCCTCCATTGACTGGTACAAATTATCTTAAGTGCAGCATTTGCAGACCAGATACTACACTTTGATCCCGGTCCGAAGATTATTTGCTTCCCCACCAAGCAAATTAGGCACAAGGCCGATTTTTAATGTGAGGAGTGAAGGGGAAATGAGGACCAACTCCCCGAGGAGTAGGGGAGCTGGATAGTGACAATTGGTATGAAGGGTTGCCCCTACATTGACCAAGGTCTTATATGTGGGGTTTCCCCCACCTATGGTATTTGCTTGCAGTATCTGCCGGAACAGATGGTATTTATTTGCTCCCCCACTGAGCAAATTAGGCACAAGGCCGTTTTTAATGTGAGGTAAAAACCAGCTCCCCTAAAAGTAGGCAAAAAGGGGGCACTCTGGTTACCAAAAATAATAATTGTCCCAGTATAGAGGGTTTCCCCTCCATTGACTGGTACAAATTATCTTAAGTGCAGCATCTGCCGGAACAGATGGTATTTATTTGCTCCCCCACCGAGCAAATTAGGCACAAGGCCGATTTTTAATGTGAGGAGTGAAGGGAAGGGGAAGGGAAAAAGGGGACCAGCTCCCGAGAGGTGGGAAATGGGAGCTGGTTAATGGTCAGGCATGTGAGGTTGCCCCCACATCTGGTCTTTGCTAGTCATAGCTAGTCATAGCTTGCAGCATCTGCCGGAACAGATGGTATTTATTTGCTCCCCCACCGAGAAAATTAGGCACAAGGCCGATTTTTAATGTGAGGAGTGAAGGGAGGGGGAAGGGAAAAAGGGGACCAGCTCCCGAGAGGTGGGAAATGGGAGCTGGTTAATGGTCAGGCATGTGGGGTTGCCCCCACATCTGGTCTTTGCTAGTCATAGCTTGCAGCATCTGCCGGAACAGATGGTATTTATTTGCTCCCCCACCGAGCAAGTTAGGCACAAGGCCGATTTTTAATGTGAGGAGTGAAGGGAGGGGGGAGGGAAAAAGGGGACCAGCTCCCGAGAGGTGGGAAATGGGAGCTGGTTAAAGGTCAGGCATGTGGGGTTGCCCCCACATCTGGTCTTTGCTAGTCATAGCTAGTCATAGCTTGCAGTATCTGCCGGAACAGATGGTGTTTATTTGCTCCCCCACTGAGCAAATTAGGCACAAGGCCGTTTTTAATGTGAGGTAAAAACCAGCTCCCCTAAAAGGGGTCACTCTGGTTACCAAAAATAATAATTGTCCCAGTATAGAGGGTTTCCCCTCCATTGACTGGTACAAATTATCTTAAGTGCAGTATCTGCCGGAACAGATACTACACTTTGATCCTAGCCCGAAGGCCAAACCAACAGAAAAAAGGCAAGCCTCTTTTCTATTTACTTAAAAAGAAAATACAATTTTCTTATATCTTGGTTGTGGAATTGCATTCACTAGCAAAAGATCCAGCTAATTTGCATATTCTTTTAAACATTCATTTTAAACATTACTATTAGTTGCTTCGGTTTTTTAATGGGATAATCATCTTTAGTTAACTATTACATGTAATTATATTTATGCAGATATTCTACATGATTTATACTTGCATAATATTTGCGAAAAAAGTTTATAGTAAACACAAAATTGTTTCCATATATATTTATGTATACGTATATATTTTTGTTAAACAAATCTATCTATCTATCTATCTATCTATCTATCTATCTATCTATAAAAGTGAATGTGTCTGTGTATCTGTCTGTGTGTCTGTCTGTGTACATTTCCTTACGCAATAACTCTGCAATTTTTAGTCTACAGGCTCGAAATTTGATATACAGGGTACTCAGATTTGGGAAAATCTATGTGATCGGGTTTCGGCCAGAAATTTGGATGTTAAAGGGGTCAAAGTTCAACGATTTGACCTTTGAGAACTCTACCAAACTCCTCCGCCAATTTTGGGCTGAAACACTTGAAATTTTAGATATAGGTTACTTGGACATGGATCTAACTTAATACCTTAATTTGAGACCCAAACAATAAATGTTAAAGGGTCATAATAGGGGTAAAATTTTAAAAAATTGACCGCTTTTTTTTTTTTTTTGCTGAACGTACAACACACTTTCTCCTATTAATATATAATGATGCTAATCGTATACAATTAATAGTTTACCATGAATATTGTATTCCAGCAACTGTTTTAAATATATATTCTAAAATGTTTCACTATTATAACTAGAAAATTTCTAATTGGGATCGTTCTTTGCACGACAGAGGGAAAAGTATTCAAGTCTTGCCAATCACAGCAAACTTCCTCATTAATATTTTGAATCCACGGGTTGTGTTTTTTTACTTGTTACTCTTCGTTATTTTATCTCCAATTACGTTATCACTCATTTTGTTTCTACAAACCAGTTTCCGGTTATTTTACGTCGTATGCACGTCCGTCTGCAATCAAGTTTGTTTAAAGGTAATTTCATACCACGTAGCTTCATGGCATCATGTTATAACGTGCCACAAGTTAAAAAATGAATTTAATTTTTTAGCGAGTGTAAAATAGTTGACTATATGTATGTATGTATGTATGTATGTATGTATGTATGTATGTATGTATGTGTTCCAGCATCACAGCAAAACAGTTGATCAAAGATCAAAACTAATTTGAATCAGAATTTCTGATATCTTTACATCAGTTAGAATTTCTTGGGCCATTTTTTAAAAAAATAATATTCGACATAAATATTCCGGAATGTAGCATTCTCTTGTAGGCCCCAAACGACATTTATAACGATCGCTTATGCTTTTCACGCATTTGTGTTTCTTTGTATGTTGATTTTAGTCAATCTATTTGATATTCATTCGAAGAGGTGAAAACTTCGCGAACTCATTTAAGTTGTTAAAAAGACAGGATAGTTTCGTTAAATTAGTTATATAGTAGAATAAAGCGGTCGCCTTCAGTTCCAATATTTTTTACCATCGTTGGTTTGAATCTCGCACGAGATTTTGACTATAGTGTTCCAGTTATTATCCAATATCGATTAACTTCATTATGACAATTTTACTTCTATTTTGTTTCATACCTAATTTCTACGACTCAATGTTTTTTTTTCCTCTTAGTTGCAGCTATTTAAACTTCTACAATGATTTCTAGCTTCTACAAATTTTTGCCTATTTGTATTTGACCTATAACTGTTGAATTACTGGAACATTTTCTTCTGTTGGGCGATGGTAGCTACATAGGTCGAAATGTATGTAAAATGTTTATTTATTCGAATAAACTATTAACTCAGTAGTTGTTTGGTGGATTAGTTTGAAACATTAACATGATGAGTTAAAATAATAACATTTATCTTAACTTCATCAAGTTATATAATATTTTTTCAATACAACTTGGATGAAAAATATTAAACAGAATTTTTTAACTTCTAATTTCGGCTAAAATTTAAGAAAACTTTAGAAACCTGACATTAACAGGTACTTGGACTAGCATACCTATAATATTAACTTACACATAATAGAATAACAAAACTGAATTTATAATTCTAATGTTAATGAGATGTTGTTTGAAAATGAACATAAACGTCTATATTTTCTTGTGCAAACAGAAAAGACCATTATGCAATCAGTTTAATAACTAAATTTAGAAAAGAAGAATTTGATGCAAAAATTGGAATAGTATTTGTAAATTCAGCAAGAGACAAACAGATGGAAAAGGTATTTTTCTTTTTCCTCAAGGTCTTTTTATTTTATTTTCAAACCATTAAGAGATTAATAAAAACGGAAATGAAACAAGCGCTTGCGTATGTGTGTGTATGAAATCAGTCCACAGTCATAATTTTTTACTTATTTTTCATTTAGACAATGCTAATATATATATATATATATATATATATATATATATATATATATATATATATACTGACATTCGCCGAAATAATAAAATAAATAGTATTATTTATTTATTTTTTATTGAGTAATTATATGTATATATGTACAGTGGCGCTAAAAAGAAAGTCCGCACTTGTAACTTTTTCAAAAACCGCAAATTTAAGCTAAATTAAATGTAACTGTTTAAACAACCTATATCTCATTCGATTAGCCTTTTATACCTCTATAATTTTACCTGTTCATATTTGACTTTTAATTGAAGTATCTTAGTTTTCACGACAATTTTAAAAAAATAACTACAAATCAAGAAGGCAAAAAAAAAACCCTGCACAATGGAAAATTGTTATTTAAATGTAACGTTAGAACATTAATTCAACACAAATACAACATAATGAACTAGTTAATATTTAGTAGCATAGCCCTTCTGCAATCTGACAGCCTGTAATCTTTTGGGCATTCCTTGAATTAGTTTGCAGCAATACTCCAGTGAAAGGGCATCCCACTTTTCTTTAATTTTTGTCCAAAGTTCTTCCAGATTTGAAATTTTATCATTGCATAGCTGTTGCTTGATGTAATACCATATGTTTTTGATAGGACTGAGGTCTTTATATTGTGCAGGCTAGTCCAAACACGGAATATTATGCTCTTCCAGGAACCTCTTGACATAGCCAGCTGTATGAATGGGAACATTATCCTGCATGAAGATGGGATTATCATCCAAATTTCCCTTGAAGTAGGATAGAAAATGCTCAGTCAACATATTAATGTACTTGGTCGAATTAATTCGACCTTCCAAGCAAACTATACACCCTGGACCATTGATACTAATAACTTTCACACCAAAACTGAACCTCCACCACAATGCAGTGTTGAAAATGTGCATCTAGGATTAAATTCTTCATCCTTCTTTTGACAAACATACTACATACCATCAGTGTCTAGCCTATGTAACTTGACTTTCGGCACTAAAAATCACTTTTGATATAAATATAAAGAATCACGATCTATGCTGCATCTGACGAAGTCCAGACGACACTTTCTGTTCTTTACAAAATCATTGGCTTGCGTCTTGCAACACAGCCTCGCAAATTAAATTCCTTTAATCTGTTCTTAACTGTAGAAATAGAGCATTTTTTTAACAATATTACACTGTTGTTGGGCGTGGGAGCCGTTTCTAATCGGTTTCTGGGGCTGCGGACCTTGATAGCATTGTATTCCCTGTAAGAATTAACTCTAGGATGACAAGATTTTGAGGCATCGGTGTTTTGGTGCTTTTGCACAGTCATTTGTATAGTTTTCTCATCATATTTTAATCTGCGGCCGATTTCTTAATTGGATAAACCAGAAAGGTTGAGATTAATGAGCTCCTGACGATCACTAGGAGAAAATCGAGGCATATAGACTAAATGTTACATTGTATAACTAGAAACAACAACAATTACGATTAGAGATGCTTTGTTGCCTAAAAGGTGGATATTTTATGTTGGTTTTAAGCTCTATTTTTGCTGCGGAGTTTCTTTTTATCTTCTCGATTTGAAGTTAATTTTTCAAATTGACGTGGACACTAGAATGCTTCAATTAAAAGTCATATATGAACAGGTAAAATTATAGAGGAATAAAAGGCGACTCAACTGAGGTATAGGTTATTTAAACAGTTACATTCAATTTAGCTTAAATTTGCAGTTTTTGAAAAGAGGACAATATATATATATATATATATATATATATATATATATATATATGAGAGAGAGAGAGTGAGAGAAGGAGAGATAGAGAGCATTCGCGAACATAGTAAAATAAATAAAAATAATGACTGTGGACTGATTTTTCTTTAGTCATTGGAATACAACTAAACATTATATATACTTTGAAGTCGCAAATATAGATTCATTGCATTTGTAATTTGAAACAATTTGGACTGTATTATAAAAGATATATACTTAAAATACATTTTTATATAAACTCGTGTGTTTTAAGTCAGTTTTGACTGTCTGAGGAAACGATTGATATCGTTGAAACATATATAAATTCACGTAAGGTTTTTCTGGTGTTTATCATATTTCACTTATAATAGCTGTATATATATATTGAGCACTTTGAAAATTATTTTTTTAGTTAAATAGATTTAAAGTTATGATCAGTGCTCGGCATATTGCTGCAGTTTCCGTCAGTTGTTGGTTGTGCACGAGCCAGCATAAAGGAAATCTGATGTGCAAAGTGCAAACGTACTCATTTCTTGGAAAATGAGTTAAAACTAACGCATAGTTTATTGAATAAAATTATGCCCCTTTTGATCATCCATAAATGCAATAAGCCAGACATGTACAATCATTCTATTTTGTTTATTTCCTCCCTATTTATAGTTATGTGAGAAAAGAATCCTTCATGAGGTTTTGACCACAAGCTGGTTATTTGGCAGGGAAATAAAACAGTAAACATCTACAAAAATAACCTATTCCTTATGATTGTTTCGACAGGCTTTCTGCTTTTTTCTTTGTTTTTTTATTTTACCTTTTGCTTTCTCTCCAAGAGTCTTTACATCATCAAGGCCTCTTTTCTACCATTTATATACTAGTGGTAATTTTAGATTCTAGACAGAAAACAAATAAACAAAACCTGCTTGAGTTCGTCTTGTATCTCCTAACGTAATTCCCCAATGTTTTCCCATATTCAACTCTGAACAATGAATCAATTTATAAAAATAAAACACCCCAAAAGTATGATGAAACGAGGCCGTCGCGTGAATAGATACACAGTGCTTAATGGTGATGAGGTATGCAGCATTTGAATAAAGCAATAGTACTAATTTGAATTGTCACATAAACAATATCAAGAAAAGTAAAGCAATGGTCGTCTAATAAACACATACCATTCTTGTATTCCTGCTGTACATTAAAAGGATGGTGACAAACATTGATGTATGAAAACACAATGATATTTCTTTATTGTCAGTATCGGTAAATTGAATGGGGGTGAGGAAGAAGAAATTAACTAAGTGATTTTCTAAGACCAGATCATCAGTCAACTATCAATCTCAATTTCGGGTTAGTTTATAATAATTTGTGACACCGACTAATCTACGTGTAGATGCCTTTTCTGGAAGTTTACCTTCTCTGTTAATGTAAGTGTGTTCTCGTTGGGTTTATTTCCATCTTCATCTAATCATTGTAGATAATGTAAACTTTATAGGTATTTTTGAATCAACCAACAACTAATTTATTTCCGACAATTGACACTGTTTTGTTTTTCCAATCTTCAACAGCGTTTTGTTACTAAACGCGATCAACCGTATTTTCTTTCTTCCGGACAGGTGCGTGTCCATACGGTTTATTCCTGCCAAGTAAAGCTACCGTTACAACTTTACAACAACGTTACAACAGATAAATAATACTAGAAAATAATACAATAAACAATCAAAAGAAATCATAGGTCTAAGATCCTATTTACTTGTCTCCTCACGAGGGCAAAGTTAAGCACAAGGTCGGTTTTTAATGTAGAGAAAATCCAACTTCCCCAATAAGGAGCACTTTAGATAGAAACAAAAATTAAAATTGTTTCAGTCAGTAATTGTTCAGAAGTTTATAGTAAATGCGAGCATCAATCTGGTTGTAAAGAAATATCAATTACCTTATAAATTCTGAAACAAAGTTTAATATAAGCTTATCTGGTACGTTATTCATCGTAAGCAGGTGGAGTTAGCTTCTTCCAAAGGAGGAAGTTTCAAGGGAATATCAAATTTACAAGCGATCCCCAATCGCACTTATATCTCAGTCAGAAGTGTCAACATTAATTTTGCATTTGGGTAATGGGGGGCAGGAAAGTATTACCGCCGTCCCACATGCAACAGCTCGTATTTTAAAACAGTCACTCATCTGGAATGGCAAGGCCCATCATTGCTTAACTTCTGCGATCTAACGAGAACTAGTGTGTCACTGTGATTATGTCGAATGTTAATATTAACTTGGTAGAGATTAATATTCCTATACATATACCTTCATTACAAATATATGTAAAGAGCAAATGTTTTGCTTTTATCAGCGTGATAAGGTTTGAATATAAGATATTTACAATTCTTCAAGGATCACCAAGTATTTATAATTATCGGTTTCGTTAAATAATTTTTTGATTTATCGAACTGATAGCTCTATATCCGCCATGATTTTTGTTTTTTTCTTCCTCATCAGAGGTAATTCATACACCTATTTTTTTTTTTTTTACTATTGGGTCACTCTTACCCAAACCAAAAGCTATTCAAGGGTAATGCTTAATCCAAAGGAATGACTGTCAGCCAAAAGAACACTATGGGAGGACTAAAATTGGTGAATGGAATGCATTAAATTTAATTAATTAGGGAACAGTTTTTCACAATATTTCTTGACATTGGATTTGCAGACAACTAACTTCTAATCTATAGGAATGCAATCTCATGGTAATATGTTTCAAAGATTGCTTTCGAAGCAGCTCTGTTTATGGAAATTTTGCCTGGGGCTAAGCACATGGATGAATGTAAGTCGTTTTACCATTGTCATAGAAGACGAGTTTATGCTGTGAATGTTTTACAAGGAAAACTCAGATTTTCTTTCCAGAACTCCCTTTGTATATCTTGACTAAAGATTCCTTTGTGTTTATAAATATTTTTACTCCTGTCTGTGTTTATTAATATTTTTACTCCTGTCTGTGTTTATTAATATTTTTACTCCTGTTTGGTCAGGATTCCGTGATATATTTTAGCTTATTTACACTCTAATACTAGCACTAGAGGTTTGAAGCCACACTTTGACCCTAGTCAGGTGTAAAATAACAACTTGTGTTAAATTAATTTCATGCAATGGATTATTTCTAAGAGTTATTAAGTTTCAGCAATAAACAAAAAAGATTTGATTTACTGCAAACTTATGTTTTTATGTTAAAGGAATTACATTGTTGAACTTTTCTCTTTCTCTTTCTGACCACTTGTCTGACTTTGAGGATTTTTCTTCCACCTAAACATAAATCTCTATACTTTTGCCCGATAGTGTCAGAAAGAGGCAGCGACAGAAAAGACTTATATGTCAGCCTCTCACCTTTTGCACAACACTAGACTTACTTCGCAATATCTGTTTCCTGTTTGATAAATCAGTTTTATTACTAGAAACCATGGACATTGCTTACGCCCCCTGAAGTGCACACACAGATATGTATATTAACACAGGAAGCAGCTTCGCATACAACTTGATAGCTTTAAGTAAGTGTTATGAACATAGTCATATAAAAATCAGGATGTTATTACATGTTTATTGCTACGCTATTTTTGTCACTGCCAATTTCAGATACAAGGTGATCACCTACAAGACTCAGACCAGCACTATCTCATCACACAATGCTGACATGATTTCCATTCTTTGCATTAAAACTGTCACCATTATAACATTACTAGCACCATCATATTATCTGGGTAATGACTTAGCATACGACTGCCAACACCAGAGAAAATGCATTAACACTAATACCATTTACAAATAAAGCTATGTTTCCAAGTTTTTGAGTTGAGGATCTATTATTTGTATTATTTAGACTATTACTCGCATCTTGGTTGTTTTTTTTATAACATTTGAGCCTATGTAACCTCTGGATTTTGTTAAATGGATCTTTTGACACTCTGGATTCTTTATGCTAACTTGCAAAGCTCTATGAAATTTCGAACTAAACCTTTTATTTAATCCATGGCGGTAGATTGCTCTTGACCTGTGGTCCACGATTGATTAGAAGCATTAATCAATTATTATGCTACTTTTAGTTATCATCTCTAGTAAAGATTGAACTTTAACTTTCAGAAAATTGTCATTGAAAACTGGTTTTTAATCAATGCCAGGGAGGGGTTGCTTTTATCGCCGATATTTTCGAAAATCATCTCCTCTTTTCGATTGACTAGCCTTAATTTAAACCTTCGTCACTTCCGGTTTAGCGATGGGCGTAACAGCAAAGACGTCAGTTTTTTTTTCACATTCTTTTCCTCCTTCGCAGGAAGGCTTGCCTGCCTACTACCACTATTTTTTTTTTTTTTTGCTCAACACACACCTCCAAACATCCGGGTAACGCCGTGCACCCAGGTCAGTTTTAAATAGATTAAAAATAAATAAAGAAGGAACATAGTTCATTAATTTAAATAAATAAATCCAAAACTATTTCGCTGACAATGATATTTATTTTTACAGGAGAAGAAAGTGCATTGTTTTATTAACACATATAATGTAGAACAGTATTCCAGTAGTTATCAGTGCAGATGCAATCTTTTATCAATATAAGAGCTTGGTATTTCCTAAAATGGAGTACTGTTGCCACATGTCGGCAAGAGCTGCTCGGCGCGCCTATCCTGCTCTGATAGAGTTCAAAAGCGGCATTGAAACCTTGTAGGTGATGCCTTTTCTCTTCCCTGCAACATCTTAAAAGACACGTTGCAAGTATGTCTTTGCTCTATCACTATTTTTATGGTAATTGCTCAACTGAACTCCAACCTATGTTCCCTCCTTACCAAGCTTCCACAAAAACACTCAACTAACTACAACCACTATATATAATTTCCAGCACTCTCTATATGTACCTAAATCTAGGCATGGATTCCATGAACAAATATTCTTTCACAGAACTGCCTGCATGTGGAACACAGTATCGTTGGCCTGCTTTCGAGTTGAATACAATATAATAGTCTTCAAATTCAATTTAACAAGTTGAACCATCCCCAGAAATAGTCAAATTCTACCCAATTTAAACAATTAGTGATCACTACACTTTTACCTTAATTCATTAACACTTATCCTCAAGTGGCTTTCGGACCTTGATAACTAGTGACTCCCAAATAAAAAAAAAGTTAAAAAAAGGAATATTATTATTAAGAGTAAATGAGAGAGATTGGTATAGAGAGCACATTGAATTGTCCGTGAGTTTTCCTTAATAATAATCCACCAGACTGAGAACAATCTATGCTGTGAATTAATTAAAGGATTCAGTTCAAAATTCTGTTACTGAGTTCCACATATATCCAAGTTCAAAAATAAAATGCACCTACAAAGGGTCAGAAATTACATTGACCGAAACGTTTTGAAAATAAAAATGAACATGGAACAGTGGCCCAAATAATAGCAACATCATCACCTGAAAACTTCTGAAATACATTTTGTTTGTATTGGTATTGGTATGAAACATTGTCTCAGATGTAAGCAGTCATATACGTTGCAAATAGTAGTCCAAATAATCGAAATCATACAAATAAAATTTGTTTGAATTAATTCTACAATTTGTATATATTGACGTGAAAAGTAAAATTTTCTAAATAGTATTTGCAAAGATCTTTATCACGGCATATGGTTGTTGTTGTTGTTGTTGTTTACATGACAATGGACGTGTCCATTTTTAGTATTGTTTAAAACTTAACACTCAAAGTGAGGTTCAATTATAAAATATTCCACATTATTGAAACTAAAATATAAGTATTGTTTGTGTAATATTCTACACTTAAAACCAGCAAATAGCACAGTTCTTTATTTCTGTATTGGTTTCAAGTTAACATTGCAGCTGCAATTACATTAGAAAATGTTTCATAGAAATCTCACTTTGTGCAAAAGGTTGTCATCAAATTAAATTGTTTTGGACTTTTTCTCTTGTTATTATAGTTTTTCGTTGTTATTTTCTGTAAGGATTCACTATTTTTTTTAAATGAATCATTAATCTTTACTTTCTCTCCTTTTTTGTCATGTATATTTCCCCTTTCCTTCTTTTGCCTTTTTATATTTTGCTTCTTTTTACCCTCCCTCCTCTCAAATTATCTCAATAATTTAATCAACTTTCTTCATTCCTTCTATTTTTTTTTCTTATTTTGAACAATTTCTCGCTATACAATTTGATTGTTTTACAAGGTGTTTCCTCCTCTCTAGACTCTTTTCCCTATTGTGAATGTCTCTTTCATTTCCCTCTTTTAATTTCTCTCGCTCTGTTTTCGGTTTTCTCCTCTCTCCTTTCCTTACTCTTCCCTTCTTTGTTCCTTTAGTTTTACATTTTCCATCAAAGAATAATTACTTATGCCAATGAAATCATGCTTTACTTGTACTAAAGTACAACTACATTTCTTATGCAATATGGGAGGTATTAGTGCATATATATATATATATATATATATATATATATATATATATATATATATATGTATATATATATGTATATATATGTGTGTGTGTGTGTGTGTGTGTGTATATATATATATATATATATATATATATATGCATATATATATATATGTTAGTGATGGGACGATTCCAATATTTTTCCCGATTCTGATACAATCACTGATTCCGTACTAAACTCCCGATTCTGATATAATAACCGATTCCGATTCCGTTTCTAAAGTTATTACTAATAAAACTGTATGAAGTGCTACTTTATTATATTTAATTATTCAAAATAACATTACTATCAAGCTAACAAAATAAAAACATTACTTAATTCTGATTCTTTATAAATCTCTAAATATTAAAATATAAAAGTGTCATTTTGTTCAGATTACTGTAAAAAACAAATCTTAAATGTGAATATATTTTCTCAGACGTAAAAACACACTTGGTCTAGAGATTTTAGTCTTACTGGAGGTTAAAAATCAATAAATATTTATTATTTTACTATTGCTACAAGCAATACGAAAATCAAATAAAAAATGATGATTAAAGGAGTCGGTTTCAGCATCGGAAAATAGGCGCAAATTCTTCTGATTCTGATACCGATTCCGATATCCCAAAATGCTCCGATTATTCCAATTCCTGATTCTGATTCCCATTAATCGTCCCAACACTAATATATATATATATATATATATATATATATATATATATACTAGCAAAAGTACCCGTCGTTGACTGGGTTCAAAAATAGCCTATAGAAAATGGACTCTGATTTATGAAAGTATGATAGGTTATGAAAAGGAAGGGTTGTAAACAGATAGCTTCGAATTTGGGGGTATCAAAACCAAAACAAAATATGATGAAAATAAAAATATAATAGATAAGCCCCATAATTTATTATACCATACCTGTTCACACTGAAACACTTATCACAATATTCTGTGAATCTATATTAGAAAACCTTGTTAAACTTTGTGACATATTTCCATTCTATGGAGGTCAGGTTCAAACTGAAACATAATTATCAAAGTACACTTACGCAGATAGATATGAAAAGCTTTTATTAAAGTTTGTGCCTATTTCCGTTCTATGGAGGTCAGGCGCGAACGCAGACCCCACAATTTTATTATACCATCCCTATTTAAGTTAAAACATACTTATCAAAGTATTATTATGTACATCTTTATCAAAAACACTTGTAAACTTTTTTTAATTTTTATTTTTTTTATTTCCATACTTTGTGGATCAGGCGCGTATGTAGACCCCACAATTTTAATGAATCATCATTATGGCAGATCAAACATACCCATTCCTGTGTCTCAATACATCTTCTATCATTATATGTGATCAGTTTTCTATAATAGTCAACCATATAGGAGCCTATTCGTGACCAGACACATACACACACAGACGTTCAGCTTTATATTATAGATAAGGATTTCATCCATGAGCCTGTAAATAAAGTTGAAAATTTATTTTAAGTCCTTTTTATGAGAATAAATTGAAGAAAGATATTTTTGTTTGCGCATGAAAATCAAGTTAATGCTGATAAAATATCTTCCAGTTGTACAAAAATTAGAAAAAAATGCAGCAGAAATATGAAGAAAACAATTATAACTTTAATTGGTTTTATTTTCTGTCTGAATTCCTTATAATACAGATGAACAACACATAATCATTACGAAAGTTAAGATGCTTTCGCCAAGACACCAGTATATTTTGGGTGCCATATCAATCCTAAAATAAAGGAAACATTGAATCCGAGTTCGAACTCCATATGAAAAGACAAAAGATATCCAGAAACTTGATTTTATTAAACAAATTTTTCTCATTTAAAATTTGAAAATAAAATTTTACTAGGGAGTCACCGCATATCATGGCTCAGAAGCAACTTCAGAATAAAGGGTTAATGGGTGTAAGGTGAACGGTTAGACAACACAGTGATGATCAGTAACCGTGGAAATTGGGTAGAAATTAATTATTTAAAAAGATTGTTCAACAAGAACTTGATATGCTGGATATGAAAATAAATATGTTATAGTCAGCTGAGAAAAAGCCCCACGGTATTGTGTTCCATAGATGGCAGTTCTAGGAAATAGGCTTTGTTCATCAAATTTTCATTTAGTTTTAAATATGTAAGAAATTGCTGACAGTGTTTGTAGCTAGGCGAGTGTTTGCCATGAATGTTTTACATGAGAGGCCATGTATTTAAGCTCAGATGCATTAGATCAAAAATAAAAAAGTACTTATTGAAATTAATAAATAAAAAAGAATGCTAAACACACACACAAACACACATCTATCTATATCTATATATATGTAAATTCAATATATTATTATTATTATTATTATTATTATTATTGTTATTATTATTATTATTATTATTATTATTATTATTATTATTAAGCGCCTATAAAGTTGAGCATTATTAGAACAAAATAAATTGATGATTAATAAATTACGACTCAGATTCATAATACTTAAATCTGGAGTCCGAATTATCAGATCGGTGGTACGGTTGCATAATTCTGTATTGGCCACCGTAAAATTAAAAAAAATGTGTAGAATGATGTAACTTAAGAGGAATAAAAACTGTTTAATTACGTTGATAAAAGGATATCTTACTTATGTAATATGGGTGTTTAAATTGAGTCATACATTCATATAATTTGTTTTGGAACGAAGTGGAAATCGGGCACATTGGATTCAGAATTTTGCACGTCGTTGACATATCAGTTAACGAGACTATTGACAAGAATATGGAACTGTGAAACTCCTTATACAATAAGATGTAAAAAGAAAATATTAAACCAAGTATAAAAACGAAAAATAATTAAATATATATATCAGATTAAAAATAAAACCAATAAAATAAATATGATAAAAAGAAAAATCATGGAAATATGTATAACAAGATTAATAAGAAAAATAAGAAAATAAATATAAAATTTTTTTAAATGAAAATAAAATAAAATCTATGAATAATAAGATTAAATAATAAATAATGATAAATATATAACATGATTAACAAATACTTAAACTATGTATAACAAGATTAAAAATAAAAATAATTAAAATAAATATTAAAAAAAACTAAAAATTAAAATTAATTTAAGTATATAAACAGAGGATTTAATAGAAAAATAATTAAATATATATAACAGGATTTAAAAGAAAAATAAGAAAATAAATATAAAATTTTTTTAAATGAAAATAAAATAAAATCTATGAATAATAAGATTAAATAATAAATAATGATAAATATATAACATGATTAACAAATACTTAAACTATGTATAACAAGATTAAAAATAAAAATAATTAAAATAAATATTAAAAAAAACTAAAAATTAAAATTAATTTAAGTATATAAACAGAGGATTTAATAGAAAAATAATTAAATATATATAACAGGATTTAAAAGAAAAATAATTAAAATATGTATAACAAGATTAAAAAATAAAATCATTAAAACAAATATAAAAAATTAAACTTAAAATTTAATGAAATTATGTATAACAAGATAAAAATAATTTTAATAAACATACAATAATTAAAATTAAAATTAGTCTAAATATATAAATAAAACCTAAATAGAAAAAATAATGAAAAAATAAAATGATTAAAAAGAAAAATAATTAAAATAATTTAATCAGATTATAAAGAAAAACAAGTAATATATATAACATGATTAAAATGAAAAAAATAATTAATATATATCCAAGATTAAAAAGAAAAGTAATTAATATATATATAATAAAATTATAAAGAAAAATAATTAAAAATTTTAAAACATGATAAATAAAAGTAATTTACAAATATTTAAATAAGAAAAAAGAATGCAAGTAAAATATATATAACAACATTAAAAAACATGAAAAAATAATGTAAAAAATATAAATAATAAGATTAAAAAGAAATATAATTAAAAAATTATATTACAACATTCAAAAGAAAAATAATTAAAACATATATATAGCAAGATTAGGAAGAACAATAATTTTTAATATATATAATAAGACTAAAAAGAAGATAATTAAAAATATATTTAACATGATTAAAAGAAAAATAAGTAGAAATATATAAAGAAATATATAAAGAATAAGAATAAATAAAAATATAATATATATGGCATGATTAACAAGTAAAACATTAGATATATATGTAACAATATTAAAATAAATATAATTGAAATTATATGTAACAAGATAAACAATAAAAATTAATTAAAATATATCTAACAATATCAAAAAGCAAAGCAATACAAATATATATCACTAGATTAAAAATTAAAATAATTAATATATATTTATATAACAAATTTTTTAAAATGTCATTAAAATATATATTACAAAGTTTACAAAATAATTCGAAATTTGTATTACAAAAAATAATATAAAATATATAAAGCATAAAAAACGTTGAGAAATATATATAAGAGGAATATATTTTAACATATATATGATAAGATTAAAAAGAAAAATAATTTAAAATAGATAATTCTAAATTGAAAAGAGAAAAAATAAATATTAAACAATATTAAAAAATAATTTAAAATATATATAACAAGAGTAAAACATAATTAAAAATATGTAAAACATTATTTTAATAAAATTTATATTTTGTATTTTTTATTTTTATTTTATTTATTTATTTATTTATTTTTTGTAAGTCAGTAAAAAAGTACTTTTCACGTTGATGATTAATACGGTCAGATTTGCATGCAAATATAATTCTTGCGTTTTTGTAACACAAGTTTAGTTTAGATAGCAGGATCCTTCTGTCAGAGTTTCACAGAGAAATAAGAAAAAAGTGATTTAAGCAATAGAATATTAGAGTAGCAATTCCAGAAACAAGTCAGACATGAATTCATATCAAAGTAAATCCTAAATTGAAATAGGATTTTGCCATGTTTTAGTGAAATAAATCTTTTAAGACTGTGGCAGTTTTGGAGGCACGAATCCAATGCCCTATTTTGGGAGAGATGTGTTTTTTCCACATGAAAAAGCGACTTTTTATGTTGTTTATTGAATTACAAAAGCATAAGCAAAAAGAAGCAAAAAGAAGAAAAATACACAGGAAAAAACTGGAAAAACTAAAGTTAAAAGAAAAAGAAACTTAGGAAAAATGTATATTTTCAAATAGCATGATTCTCCAAAACATCATGCTTTCACTTTGTCATAAACTTTTATCTACAAACCTTTGATGATGTTATTTATTGAATTTTAAAAGCAAGAAAGCCATCCTGATCTGTTCTGTCCTTGGTTAGAGAGTTAGAAATCCTTTTACAGGGAGGCAGTTTTTATTATAAAGCCAATATAGAAAAAAACAATTTACTAAATTAGTCATTGTTTGACGGCTTTATGACAGCTTCATGCAGGTGTTGACATTTTCAAATGTTCATTAATGATTAGTTCATTGAACTGTAATGCTTTTAGAGTGTACAAGAGCCATTTACACTGGCCGAGCGAATAAATTCCAATATTAATTTATTCTGTTGAAACGAGTGATCGGTTTTTAGGTTTGAATACTTGTACATTATATAGAATATATTACGTGAAAATGAAGTAAATTTGATGATTAAACTAAATTCCCTTGCTATTAAGAAAGCACCCAGTGTTTAGGTGGGGGTGGGAGTCGAAAATAAGACGTGAGTGAAAATTGAAAGAGTTTTGGGAGAGTGAATCAAGTTAAAAAAAAATATAAGAAATATTGATAGACGAAGTAATGAAGATATAATTGTTGGAAACATCCATGGATTGTGGGGACAGGTTAGCATATGAAGATTTTGGTTATTGTCCTATTATGTCTGAATGTAGATTGGGAAAATCGAATTTACTTTTTAATGGAAAACTATATAAGATTAGTGAATAAATGAAATATATACATAAAATTCGATAAATAATCAAAAATACGTTGCGTTTCAACCTTGTGTTTTACGTGAAAATTCATAATTGTTAGTTGCTCGCTCCTGTATGTGCCTGTCAACTGATCCTACAAGACTGAGGAATACCGCCTTCATACTTTGTAAAAAGACTGCCTGTGGACAGAGACATCGATAATCACGGTTTAAGCATATCTTAGCAGGACATTTTTCCAACCACATATTAACATTTTAAGTGTTTCCAAGAAACTACCGACTTCTCTCACTTTCCCTCTGAACCATGTTATATCATATTAGTTTCTATTAATTTTCACATCTCACTAAGTCTAACCTCGAGTTCACCAAGTTGACCCCAGCTGAACTTTCATTTCCTGTTATTTTCAACTAACGAATTTATATACTAGCCACTATACTCACTCAATATTTAACAAATATAGCAGTCAATGTAGAATGTCCTTATAGATTGGAATTGTGTTCAGTAAAAAAGATAATATATGCTGATGATAACAAAAGATTAAATAAAAATCAGGTAAAAATTAACGAAAATTAAATTAAAGCTTGACTTAAAAATTTAAAGATAAAATTGAAAATTTTAAAGATTAATACATTATATATATATATATATATATATATATATATATATATATATATATATATATATGATAATATATTACAAACATTACATGTAAAAAATTACTTTTAGGTACTGTAGCAGTTTAATGATGTTTTTGCGATAATAAGAGTAAACATGAACGTGCCAATTTTGATTATTAGATTAAATCTAATCTATATAAATAAAACAGTAGATTATGTGTGTGTGTTTGTGTGTAAATATTTAACCGATAGACTCTTAAACTATTGATCACATAACACTGAAATTAACAGGAAAAAGAGTACTCATGCACTTATTGATCCGTGCTGAAATAATAACGTTATTAGTTAAAAAGCCATTCATAACATTGGGAGGGGAGGATGTTTTGTACCTATTCTGTACTTTAACCTTACAATTAAATAAAAAAAACATATCATAAAACTTTAATTAAACTTGGAAATACGATTTGAAACATAGCACGGATCAGTAAGTACATTAGCACCGGAAAAAGTGTTCCACAGTAAACAACTGATGATCCCTTAACATTAGGACTAGAGTGAATTCGAGATGATTCAATTTGATATATAAATATGTGTGTGTGTGTGTGTGTGTGTGTGTAAATGTACACACACGTGTGCACGTACACATAAATGTATCCATAGAGATACACCCATATTTTTTCATCATGTGTTACTATTATTTAAGCTGTGTTTTGGAAGTCCTGCAGTAAAGTGACTGTTGAAGTACAGGAGTTTTTCAATAGTGTACAGATTATATTTCTTGGAATGCAGAATGTATGGATGAAAAATACTAGAGCTCTAGGACACATACACTTAACATTTGAAGCAATATAACTATGTACTATTGAAAAACTGAGAATATTATAGGCCATTACTTCTTTACCAACCACTTGTGTAAATATCAGCTCTGAAATTTTCACTATAGTCCTACAGAAAATGCCTACATACGATTTGGACCTGAAAGGACAATCAGTAGTTGCTAATGCCACTGGTTAATTTGAGTTTGCATTAAAATTTGATAGAAACGTGTGAGGCAAGAATACGCTTATGACGAATGCAACTATGGTGAAACTGGACACTGCAGTAAAGTGCTAAGCTCCTGTTCCTCAGATTTCATTGTCCATGAACAATGTTTTTGTACAAAGAGGAAAAAATGCTGTCCTCTCGGTCGGTATTTTTGTATGAGTTGTAACTGAAGGGGACCTTCTGAGTTATTCTCTTACATGTTTTCCCTATTTTTACTCCTGTTGTTGCCATGTCACTAATAACGGTGCTGGAGGAAATCGTGAATATTGGCAGAGAGATGTACAGGATATGGTCAATTTTTCCCAGTGATACTATGAAAGATAGTGACTCCATAGTTGTGGGGACAGTATATGGCAAATATTTAAACAGGACTGTAAGTGCTACTTAGAAGCACATGTAAGACAATTCGGGGTCTTCTTTGAAGATGTTCTTCTAACAAGGGAAGTCCATTTAATTATTTCTTATTATGTATAAAAGCGATACTTGCATAACATAAATAGGGTTGACATTGCCGATAACTAATTAATCAAAATAGTTTAATTTTTCATTTTTGCTAAAGTATTTACGGTTTTTATATATTTGTGTGCAAAATCGTATATTTAGTTTTGCACTGATAATTTGATTACATAAACACAAATCGTTGAACGTAAAACATATGTTGTCGCATGAGTTATCATATGCTGTATGTAGATTAGACTTTCACTAATTTGTTAAATCTATTTGAAAGGAGATCAATTGTCAGAATCATTTCAATTTCTATGCTTGGAATTTTCTCATCTAAAATGTGCTTTTGTGCCAATCCTTGATTTAATGAAACGAAATTGAAAAGAAATTTATATTCACCTAAACTGAATGCCGAATACTTGATGTCTATCAGTTTGTGCCAATGAAATATTTTATCATCACTTTTTTTTTATTTCTATGGAATCTTAGATCGGCTTTATGAACGATTCACACAGTATTTATTCGATAAATCTTCTTCTTTCTTGTATAAAAGTTCTTAAATTATTCATGCAAAAGCTAATTAGTTTTCCTTCCACCCCGAGTTTCTTTTTAATATCGCGTTTCCTTACTTTCTATGAATTTATATTCGGAATATAAAATTTGTTAGAAACCATCAGAATTTACCTCTTTCTCCTTTTTTTCTTGTTCATGAAAATATTGCTCTTCTTTTTTTTTATTTCCCTTTGAGCAAATCGGTGTTGAAAATTTAAAACTCCCTGACTTTACTTATTTATATGTCAACGGAATCATTCGACTCATGCATGGGTTGAATTGACAGAAATGAAAATGAAGTCAAATCAAATACACAGCTTCACGAACCCAAATTCTCTACCTACACATTTATCATTGCTTTCGATCAGTTGTTCATCATAAACTTGACACACTGCTGGTGACATATATATATATATATATATATATATATATATATATATATATATATATATATATATATATATATATATATAATAATGGTTAGGAGTCTTGACTGTCGTACAATCCTGGCTTGAGGTAGTTGCCTGTCTAGCCGCACAGATGAGCTGTGAAACAGTGACACAGTACTGTATGTAGATGACTATAATGCTCCTCATCTTGAGTTGAGCATATTGAGAAGTGATACACGAATTACCATTAGCATATAAGCGATGCTCTTTGTGTAAACAAATCGAACTTAGGTATTTCAGACGATTTCAAAACATCGTTAATTCACAACTCGCACAGCAACCGCCAATTAGCGTAATGGTTAGGAGCCTTGACTGTCATATAAGCGAACGGGTTTCAATCCTGGCTTGAGGTAGTTGCCTGTCTAGCCGCACTGATGAGCTGCGAAACAGTACTGTATGTGGATGATATATATATATATATATATATATATTATTATAATGCTTGGTCGCAAAATCCGCTTACATATGATATTTTAATTTATGCAGATTTCATATTTATTATTATAGAGCCAATACTCTATTGATTATTATATTATACACACACACATATATATATACATACATATATATATATATATATATATATATATATATATATATATATATATGACTTGGGTGCCAACAGCTAGAATCGAAACTAAAACATATAGCTCTCCAGCATTATTCATTACTATCTGAGCTAAGTCCATATACATTTCCAAACTTTAAAAATAACGTTGTTACACATATAAATGTATATTTGCATATACATACAAGATACACGTTTAGTCGACTTAAGCCTGCTAAGTTCTAATATTTTAGCAGCAAAAAAAAAATAAATAGAATTTGTTTCACAGCTTTGAATCATATATATATATATATATATATATATATATATAATTTCAAGTCTGCAGACCAAAAATTAACAGAGTAGTTTACTAGAAACATTTCCGCACAACACAGATAAACAAGATCAGCTTTTATATAGATAGATATATAGTAAATTATGAAGGAACATATGGCGATTAAACTACATAAAATTTTTCGTAGGGACTCATGGGGCATTAGCCTGACGAGTACTCACGGGGATGAAACGCAGAAAATTCTATGCTGCTTAATTGTCATGTATACTGGGTGTCTTAAAATGATGTAAATCCCTGCAATTTTTTTCTTGTGGGGATTTTTGAAGTCAAAAGTATTCAAACACTGCCATTGATCTCTTGAAAAAATTTTTAAATCCTACTGAAATTGCTGTTATTCTACCCGAAATGATCTATCGAGTTATTGAAAAATTTCGTTAGCCACAACAGTAGTGTGTTAACAATAATAGGAAACATCTGGCTGCGTGAAGGAGTATACTACATACATTTAAAACTAAATAATATGTTCTTTATTTGATTGTTATTTAATTTTTTTTGACCAACAAATGGGACACCCTGTATTTTCATAACTTAATACCTAGCTCTATATGCAGGTTGTGCCTGTTGAAGTAAATACAGAAAATCGATACATAAAATATTATATCACTATATAAATTTTTATGACGATAGAGAAAATAATATATATATATATATATATATTATATATATATATATATATATATATATATATATATATATGGAGAGAAAGATAGAGAAAGAGAGAGAAAGAGAGAGAGAGAGAGAGAGTAAAAAATTAAAAAAAACACGTTATGTATTTAGCAACGTTTCGTCTTTATTGTTAGACTTCTTCTGGTTGAATGAAAAAAAAAGAAAAAATACCAGAACAATATTTTAAAATATATTTTTATATAATGAAATATATGACTTTGTTCCATTTCCGAAACAAAAAAGTCATTGGAAAATTAAAAAGGTGGGGCCTAGCATTGTGAAACAAAGTAAGATTTTTTATAACGTCATATAGCCATTAACATATTTAAATAGATTTGATACAATTCTTCTTTTTTTTTTTTTTTTTTGGACGAATACTTCCGTTAAAATTCAAATATGGATGTGTAACTGAAATTAAATGAGTGTATTTTTGTTATGTAATTTATTGTCTGATTATATGTATTAATTATTATATGTATCAATTATTATATGTATTAATTATTATAGGTGATGTTTTCTATGGTGTAAGAGAGTTAACTTGTATCTAAAATTAAATTATTTTCTTTGAATAAAAGTTTACTTATTAATGGCGATACATTATAGAAACCTCCATTTTGTTTAATTGTGTTTGAATTTGCGATAAACGCTGATTTAAAAAAAAGTCTTGGTTGCGGTTTATTTGAAATAAATAAATTGCTTGTTTGAAATCAAAAGTATGACTAGGAACTCCATTCTTACAAAGCACATTACAAACTATAAAACAAACATTAAAACAACAAAATATCTCCAAAACAAATCAATTTCCAACGTAGGCATATACACTGTATCTTGCCAAAATTGCCATTATATCTACGTTGGTGAAACCCAACGTAGATTAGAGAAACGGCTCAATGAACATAAAAAAGATATAAGAAATAACAATTCTCTGAATGCATTATTCTCTCGTTTATTGCAGCATAATCATAACTTGGTTAGTTCCTATTTTATCTCTCTATCTCGTCGGAATACTATTTCCATTATTCTCATAATCTCTCTCTCTCTCTCTCTCTCTCTCTCTCTCTCTCTCTATATATATATATATATATATATATATATGTAAGGTAAGTAAGGATTATCACCCGTACTCCTTATGGAATTGATAATTAAATCTATATACATCATTTTACAGAATCAATATTGTGTAATTGATTGTGATCAAAATTCAAATAAGAGTTATATAGACAAAGTTTAATATGAGCTTATCATGTTTTAAGATTACATAAAATTGGTGCAAAACGGGATGAGTACTCTTCTAGTTTGATTATTTTTTAATTTGATTTCAGACATCAAACAATGACAAGCAAATCTTGACTAATAAATTCTTTTGAAAAAATATACAATATTTAGTATATTTATATTTATATCATCACCATCATTGTCATCATTATCATCATTATGTAGAGAGCTGTTCTAGTTACAGAACTGAAAACAAGCGTTTGCCTCCATGCAGTTTGCAACTGTCACAGTCTAATACTGAACTCTATTAGTGGCTTTTTATCCTTTCTTTTCTTGGTTACACTTTGCGTTATAGTATTCTCCAACCAGATTATGTCTACATTCGTTTCATGGAAAACATTCACATACTAGCAATGTATGACAACACTATTATCACAAAATGGAATTTATCTTTTTTTAAGAGAGAAGATATACACAATATCAGCGTTTACGATTAGTAGGAAGAACATTTTATCATTTTTCTAACAAAAAAATGATTTTATTTCAGAATACTTTCATTTATGAATAGAAAAATAGAACAATTTAAGGTGGACATCTTCAGACATAGAATTCGTATCTTTAACATAGCAGATATTAATCAATTCAAAGAACAATAAAATTGTGAAATCCACCAATAAACTCCAGGAAACTTAGTAGCACTTAATATTTTATGGTGAGGGAATATTTTAATATCATAGTTTTCATTTTATTTTCAACGCAGTTATATGATTATTTCTGCAGATGGAGGGTGTTTTTATTCATCTTTCTTTTAATCCGATGACCCTGCAAAGTTATTCTTCAATTCAAGATATAGTAAGATTTATTCTCAATCTAATTTGATTTTCTTCATATTTTCCAATTACAGTTGCTTCTTCGATACCAATCGATTTCTTTTTCATCTCCATCTAATCGATTATTCTGTCTGCAAAAAAGACATAAACTAGTGTTAATGTTCATGCCTCCAGCTAGTCTATGAATCTTAGGTGCATGAAAGAATTTCTATGGACATAGAAAATTGGCGGATTTAGGTTGAGACTAGAGGGGAATGTGCCACCCTTTCCGACAACTGTCCAACGCTTTTTTTTCATACCATATTGTTCAATAGTGAAAAATCAAAGGATGTTTGGTGCCACCCTGTTACTTTTCAATGAATTCTAATTTTCTTAGTGTTCACTTTGTGGAATTGTAAATTTCTTTAATAAACTGCAACAAAATTATTTACTTTAGATTAAGCTTGTTCCTTATAAATCTCTGTTAATAAATATAGATGCTAAAAAAGATTTTATAATTTGTAGAGTTTCACATTTTTCAGGTTTTCAATTTAGTTGCTAGTAAATTATCAGCCCAATTTTTTTTGTTCTGATTTTTCGTTTATTTTTGTTATCTACCTATTGTACGAATTTATTTCTGAAGAGGCGGTATCAATGAAACGTGATTGTAACTGTGTAAGCAATACAAATGTTTATTTAATAAATATTTTTAAAGCCTTACATTTGATCACTTTTGAAAAAATGTTGATTTTAAGTTTATTTCATAAATAGTATTGAACTTGTTTAATATATATATATATATATATATATATATATATATATATATATATATATATATATATATGATAAGAAACAAGAATAATCAACAGTGAAAATAAAATCAAATACGATATTTACTAATCCATCAAAACTTTAAACAAGGAATTTTAATAAAGAAAACTCAGTAACTTATCGATTGACAAAGAAAGTCTGTTGTCATCAACGTAGTAAACAAACGCAACACTGTTTAGCATAAATTTCAAAATATATAAAAATATATATAAAAACTTATTTCTATGCAATAAAAGTCATTATCAATAGAGTAAGAGATAAAGAAAACTCAGTCAATTTACTTATAAGCTAGTCAATCTTTTAATGAAATATTAATCTGTGAAATTAAATTGAAAATCTGGAATCCAGGTGTGAACAGATTGTAGTGTAGTGCAAAACTTTTTTAAATTTGAAAAATCAAACACTTGATGAATTTGTACTCAGTAAGATCCACAATTAAGAAAATACAGTCCTAATTATGCAGAGGCTATCGGAAAATCCAAACCGTTAATAAATTTAATGAGAGTGTACACCATAATATCAAAAATGAATCACCAAGGTAATCGGTGTGATTATCAAATCCAAAACACTTCAGCTCCAAATGAATTGAAAGTACAAAAAATATGAAAAAATCCAAAATATCTAGTGTTCGTAGGAAATCAATTAATAAATGAATAAATAATATTCATTGACATTAAAAACACGCTAATGCATATATATATATATATATATATATATATATATATATATATATATATATATATATATATATATATACAATAAACCTAAAAACACATTTCGATATAATAAAACAAACATCTCATGATAGAGAAAGCTCTACCCAATTAAGAAAAGCGATTCACAAATTATATATATATGGGTGTATGTGTGTATCTACTATTATATAAAAATCACTTTGTGTGTGTGTAAAAGTTCCTGCCTCATAGGTTCCGAAACGGTGAGCCTATCTTTTGAAAATTTTAAACAAAGCTAGTATATATGTCTGGCAGTGTTCTTAGATTAGGTTTTTTGTACAGAAATTCATCTCATAAGTAACGAAAATCGAAAAAATCCGACCTTAAAAATAGTCTTTCTTTCTTATAGATAAAAAATAATTTTTATAGGGGGGAATATTTTGCGTTGCATCGGCCAAGGGAGAT
This sequence comes from Euprymna scolopes, assembly GCF_053919585.1. Classification (NCBI taxonomy): domain Eukaryota; kingdom Metazoa; phylum Mollusca; class Cephalopoda; order Sepiida; family Sepiolidae; genus Euprymna; species Euprymna scolopes. Next base: position 75,612,650 of record NC_136499.1, on the reverse strand, counting down.
AATTCTCAGCAAACAAAGGAGATTAAATTCTCAGCAAATCATTCCTTCTTAAAAAAAACATAACTATTGAAAAAACATAACTGTTGTCATCTGGAGAAATAGCTCAGTGGTAGAGTATTTGTCTACCAATCGAATGGTACTCTTTTCAAGCCCTTACCATTTTATTTTTATTTTTTCTTATTAATGAATACAATTTAGGTGAAAAGAAGAGGTACCATTTAAAATCGCAGCAAATCATTTTTTTCATTGGCATATTTTAAAAATTAAAAATTAATGTGACTTTTCCAGGGCATGTATCATCAAACCCAAATATACGCCAACGTGATATTATAAATAAATACAGAGGGAATTTGATGAACAACATTATCATTATTATTTTTTATATTTGTTTGTGAATTAGTTTACCGGGCAAATTATTCCTTGTGATATACAATATTTAATAGAGGATTGATTCTATAATAATACATACCCAATCTGCATGAATTAAAATATCATATTTTAGCATATTGTACGACTGGACAACGCCGGTCATACAGCTAGTATACATATATATATATATATATACACATGTTATGTAGCGGGTACATATTGGAGACAACATATAACGGGGGACTCAGAACAGGGATGATAATAACATTTATATACTGTTTACATCATGACGACTGTGATGATAATTCTTTTATCATATTATAATAAGGAGCTGAGACATTTATACAACAGTTTCTGTTAAGACATATAGAGGGGAGATACATTATTAATGATGGCGGAGGAGACACATAATACTTGAGGGAGTCATGCAAAGTTCGTTTACAAGATGATTGACAAAACACCTTTCAGTTGAAATGACGATGACGTGACAAGTTTACAAATGTGGATGATTTTTGATTTATACCAGCTGGATGATTGATGATGGTAAGGAATTCAAGCCTTTATGACAACATGGTCTCCTCTCTCTCCCCTCTCGCTTTCAAGAGACCATCAGCTCTCACTAAGTCGCTGTCCAACTCTCGTCTTCTAACTCTCTAACTTCGAACCCTGTCTCAATATATTAGAAATCTCTGATGACGTCAGAGGCGTGGCTTCACCATGTGAAATTTATTCACGTGGATTTTACCTATGTATATCCAAACACATTTTGGCAAACAAAGAATTCCTAATTTGAATTGTTCAATATATAACCTATTTGTTAATCATTATTTCTAAACTCATATTGTCCATTCTTTTAACTGACATATTTAATATCCAGTTATTTCTAAAAGAATGAACAATCGACTGCATTCCTAAATTAAATATCTATCTCTGACATTAATATAATATGTAGTTATTTGCGAAAACAATGACAATTGTTCAGCATTCCTAGGATAAAATATCTATTATATTTTAACACTTTTCTACTGGGTTCGATTCTAACCTTTTTGCAAATATCATTTTCAAACTTATCTAGCTTAATTACTGAGGTCTGTCCCTTTTTACATAACACACACACATATTCACACACACACACACACACACACACACACACACACACACACACACACACACACACACACACATATATGTCAAGGGGGTGAGTTCAACGAACAATTCCACTATTTCAAAATATAACGGCTGAGAGACAATGCATGGATCTTTCCAAACCAACTTTTCTTTCTCCAACTTTAGAACATGGCAAGAAAGAAGAGGAGAGAGAAAAAAAGAAGAAAACAACATACTGAGAATGGAGTTTGGCACCGAAATATATTTAAATTTCAAACAAGTAAAATATTTATTTATTTTTCTAATATTGCGTTGTGATTTGGTTTTCAAGCACACTTGATGCATATTATATATATATATATCTATATAATTATAAAACTCAAATGACCTTGTAACCATGTATGTAACCCACTTTCCAGTTTATGACATCCGGTTGCGCATGCGTGCATGACTTGCACACTGAAATATTAATGTTATTATTTCGAAATTATTATTTAATATGGGAAGAGTGGGTTTTAAAATAACTTACACATAATACAGAAATGAACGATGTAAAAAAAAAGCAGATAGTATTAACAATTGTTTATTTGGATAATTTAAACGCGAAAAAAAACCCAAAAAACAAAAGAATAATTGGGACGCTGAAATATTAGCGTTATTATTTCGAAATTATTATTTAACATGGGAAGAGTGAGGTTTAAAATAACTTAAACGTAATACAGAAATGAATGATGTAAAAAAAAATTAGATATATCAAAATTTGAACTTAACTGTAAGTATTATAGTATCTGTTCAGTGCACATTTACTTATAAGTATGGCCAACCACTCAGTAACTGTAAATTTTTTTTTCAAAAATAATCAATTATAATAAACAGAACGACTCATAGAAATCTATCTATATTCTTTTTTGATTTTAATATACTTTCATAGAAATGTTTCTGTTATGTCAAAAAAAAACTATTTTCTTCACATCACAAGTGTCACGCTCATACATGAATTCCATAGCTAATATAACATACTGACCCAACGGGTCACAGGTAGTCTAGTATATATATATATATATATATATATATATATATATATATATATAAACAATAGAAAATACATCTACAGATGAAATGCATTTTAAATACTGATTTGTGTATATCAAAATATATTTTATTTCACCTAGCAAACTTTCAGTGTATCTATTAATTTAACAATATATAAACTTCCCATTCAATTTCTCACATTATTACATATTTTTATTTTACCTTATTCTATTAGGTATATATTACTGAACCTACTGTAATGTCTATGGATGTTCCTATTTACAATGCCTCCCCACGGGACAGAGTTAGACACCAGGGTCGTTTTTTAACGTGGAGAAAGGAACAAAAATAAAAATTGTCTCAGTCGTGAAGGATTTCTCCTCCACTGACAGAGAACAAGAAATTGAAGTGCAGCATCTAAAGAACAGATGGTATTTATTTGCTCCCCCACCGAGCAAATTAGGCACAAGGCCAATTTTTAATGTGAGGAGTGAAGGGGAGGGGGAAGGGAAAAGAGGGACCAGCTCCCGAGAGGTAGGAAATGGGAGCTGGTTAAAGGTCAGGTATGTGGGGTTGCCCCCACATCTGGTCTTTGCTTGCAGTATCTGCCGGAACAGATGGTATTTATTTGCTCCCCCACCGAGCAAATTAGGCACAAGGCCGATTTTTAATGTGAGGAGTGAAGGGAGGGGAAAGGGAAAAAGGGGACCAGCTCCCGAGAGGTGGGAAATGGGAGCTGGTTAAAGGTCAGGCATGTGGGGTTGCCCCCACATCTGGTCTTTGCTAGTCATAGCTGGTCTTTGCTAGTCATAGCTTGCAGCATCTGCCGGAACAGATATTACACTTTGATCCTGGCCCGAAGGCCAAGAAATATCTATGTATGTTATCACTAAAATGTTTTTGTTTTTTTTGTTGTCACATATTATCTGTGTCTGAACCGAACATAGGAAATAACAGAGAAATAGGGAGATAGAAATAAAAATCATGTCAGTGGTGTGCAGAAATAGAAGGAGGGGGGGGGGCATTCCGATCATATCTGAACTATCTTCTTTCTTATATTTCCCAGTTCCAGAACTTCTCGTTGAGTCTTTACAGAACACAATCAAAGAATTGCACCTTATTGTTTCCATATCTTTGTATGTCACTAAGTAGAATAGAAATGTAGAAATAATATTTTTTCTCTCAATAAATAATAATAATATGATTATTAGTCATAATTTATTTAAAAAGGCAAGAGTTTAATAATAGGATGCTTACAAATGAGAGTTATAACCTTTTACCCAACATAGACGAGTTCTTCAACTAGTTTGAAAATAAAATAAAAACTACATTTATATAACGTATGTAGCAAGCATGAAAGAATTATAACCTTTTACTCTTAAAGGGACACAACTATGCTTTTCTTTAATCAAACAGCAGTGGGTTTTATCAGAGTTATCTTTCAAGAGAAACAATTTAATGAGAATGTAAGATTAAGAAAATAAATCGATAACTTCATACAGTAACTTTATAAGAAAGAAGAAGCCATTTTATGTCAGACTGAATCTATGTGTTCAATCATTTTTTTTTTTTGTTAATCAATACTGACTGCAGCCAACAAACTCTGCTTTTAAGTCCAGGTTTGAGTTGTGTTACAATTCAGGTCAAAATATAAGCTCAATCAAAGTTATGATATGACTTTCATATTCTACAAGGGCAGACCAAGATTTTCTCCTCCTTTCTTTTCTTCTTCTTCTTCTTCTTCTTCTCATTATTATTATTATTATTATTATTATTATTATTATTAATCTTCACCATCATTATTTCATTGTTTGTATTACACGTTGGAATGTGTTGGATAGCTTTTAAAAATTGATTTTCAAATTATCTCATGCCAGGTACTTATTTACCCAATTTTCTCTTAAGTCCGTCCTTATCACTTCCTTGCACTATTCCTGCAAACTCTGCTATCTTAACTGGTCTGCATCTACTAAGCCAAAACCTCTCATCCATTCTCTTGAAATATCTTTTGTTCTGCACACATTTCCTTGTACTGTTTAGATTAAATCCCCTATAAGGTCATCAGAAACCTGTTTGTGAGCCTCACATTATACATCCATAGTAACATTTCTCTCTATGCAACGCATGTCCTCAATCATCACTGGCGAAGTTTTTTTTCCATAAGGCTTAATTATTCTATTACATAATTCATGCACAAAGGAGAAGATTCAGAACAATCAGATTTGTGCAATTGAAAATTCAAAATAAAACAGCAGTGAACCTTTATGCAACGTATGTGACAGGCTATGCATATGTAAACTAGATTTCAAAGTGATTACATTTTGGTGCAAACATAAAGTAAAGTGATACAATTTGAATCAGCCTCTTTTTCTTATGCACTAGACAGATTGAACATCAAATACAACCTATCCACTTTTTTTCTATCCTAGTTGATCTGTTTCCAAAACAGACCAACTAGGATAGAATCTTAAGGATGCAATAAAAAAAGTATATGATTTTAGCTTCATAATGCTAAGTTTGCATGAATATTTCACCTACTCTGTTTTGTTCCTCGTGCAGCAATGGGTTGATCCAGCTTCTTTTAAAAAAGGAAGTTTCTAGGAATATAAAATTCACAGGTGTCTATCCCAGTTAAAAGAGATCACGATGTTAGTTTTTGCAGTTATTTTTTTTTTTCAAAGAAGTATTGCCGTCCTCAAACATACAGGTATTATCAAATGGTACCCGTCTGCTATGTTGGTTACTTGACAAGAAACCAATGTGTCGACATGCTTATGCCGTATATTTCAATCAACACATGCAGTTGATATTTAACATTCGTACTTCTCATGGAACATTACCTTTATTACTAAATACAAGGACGTTTTTGGCCATCTGCCATGACTGTGTAGCGTGGCAAGATGTGGGATGTGAGTGTGCGATGATGGGACTGGAGTGATGGCGTTAGGGCTGGTGAAAGTAATGAATGAGAAATAACACTAATGAATTTAGTAATAAGGTGCTTTGAGGTTTGGCGATTAGGTTTGCAGTGAAATGGCTTTTCTACTGCTGACCAGCCATTGTAAAGTTGTGAAGATGTTTTAGAGAAACTATAATACAGCAAATATGTTTTAGAATAAAATATTAACAAATGCTTGTATAGGTATATATGTATGTAACAATGTGTCTTATGCGTACATATTTATATCTCTCTCTATGTATATATTTATATCTCTATCTGTCTGACTGTCTGTCTGTCTGTCTCTCTGTCTCTCTCTCTCTCTCATATATATATATATATATATATATATATATAATGATGATTGCTGCATCTTTCCAGATGATCGCCATCACATTGAGTTCTCCTAATCTTGATGGCTCTTAACTCCCGCTGCAGATTTGTATATCTTGAAGCAGATGTGACATACAAATTGAGCAATTTCCACTGAGTTGACTACCTCTGGAGGTTGAAGGGTATTCCTATGAACAATCATGTGTCTTCTCAAACCAGCGGTAGACGTGCAAACTTTGCTGCACATTAAACAGATCGTTTGGTTCGGACTAATAGGTGCAAGGTTGACCTGAACAGGAGTTTTGTGCAACTTAAGGTGGTTGACGTAGTCAGCTTTTGACAAGAGCACTCGTTCACAAGTGTTGCGTTTCCAACTTTGTGTGTCATGGTTAAGACCATCAACTAAACCTTTGCGACGCTCTTGCTTCAGATTGATGTGCACCTGCTTTCTTTTCTCTAGAGCATCACAACTTCCACGTACAAGCTTCGGCCTTTGTAGAGTAAGTTCTTCCTATGTGTCGATTTCGATTTATAAGACTTTCAAATTATTCTTTGTAGAGTCCCTGAACCTCTTCCTAGGCTTGTGTTGAGGGTGCTTGCCATTTTCCAGCTCCCTGTAAAAAATTTGTTTTGGCAGCCTACAATATTTCATTCGAACCAGGTGGCCCACCCAACGCATGTGAAGTCTGATTACAAAGGTCTCAACACTAGAGCAACATGCTTTCACAATGACTTCAGTATTGGGTACTTGTGCTTGCCACTTGATGTTTAATATATATATATATATATATATATATATATATATATATATATATATATATATATATATATATATAATTAACTAGTAAGTATTATCCTTATATATTTTCGGTCTCTCTTTATAAGGGTTTTTCAGGAAACTTTACAGATGGATACTTCAGCCTATAAGTAAACCCTGAAAAAATATTCAAAATAACATAGTATTTAAAGCAACAATAAGATCCTCTTAACACAACTATACATTGTTTCATATGAGGAATAGTGTACATTCTTCTGCTGTTCCTACCTCAAGTAACAGCACTTAATTGGATACTCTAGCAAACCAGATTAATTCTCGTTCTGAAATTCAGCAAAATTCAGAAAAATCACAAAAATATAAACTATTAAATATTTAAATGGCTAATTAAGGAAATGGACATTAATATTTTTCACTACTTTACTAACACAACGTTTGAGAAATAGAGGAGATTGAACGCTAGGTTATCTGTACATTTCTCATATAAATTAAGTATTAACTCCAAAAAGAGACCCCGTTATTTTTTAGAACTTACTGAAGTAAAATGTAAACATATAAAGAAAAATGGACATTCATGTTGACACTAAACAGGTTAAGTCTTGCCTCATCATCTACTGTTGACATTTAGAGACAAACGAAATTTTATTCAATGAAATAGGGAAATGAAAAAAGGTCTGGATATTAAAATAAATTTTAAAAGACAAATGGAAGAGAGTCGAAAGGTTATTGTTGCTAATAAAAGTATGTAATTAAAAATGTTCTGTTTTAATGTTAAAACTTGTTAAACTTTTGCACAGTGTCTGATTTATAATTGCTATTGTCTTTACTAAAATCTATATTGTATATGATTATCGGGCATATTTTATATTTAGACAAAAAAGATAACACACTCTTTTCGAGAGTTTAACGTTCAAACTAGGGCCCGAGAAAAGCCGGGCTATTTATTCCAATTTATGTTATCTGTGAATCTTAGGACAAATCCTAAGATTCACAGATAACATAAATTGGAATAAATAGCCCGGCTTTTCTCGGGCCCTATGTACCGTTCATAACTTTATATGCATATGTATATATATATATTAAAACGTTTGACTTATGTCCATGTTACCTACATTTAAAATTTCAAGTTTTTAGACCCAAAATTGGTGGAGGAGTTTGGTAGAGTCTACAAAGGTCAACTCTGTAAAATTTAACCTCTTGGCAGCCAAAATTTCGCTCAAAAACTGATTAAAAAGCTTGTCTGAATACCCTTTATGCAAAATTTCAAATGCTTGGACGCAAAATTGGCTGAATAGTTTGCTAGAGACCGCAAAGGTAAAATATTTTGAACATTGACCCCCCTGGCAGCCAAATTTTCGGCCAAAAACCGAGTAAAAAGCTTGCCCTATATCTGAATACACTTTATGCAAAATTTCAAATGTTTAGACCAAAAATTGGCTGAGTAATTTGGTAGAGACCACAGAGGTCCAATATTTTTAACTTTGACCCCAATTTTGACCCCTTAATATTTATTGTTTTGGGCTCAAATTAAATTAAAATATTTGAGCCATGTCCAAGTAATCTACATCTAAAATCTCAAGTGTTTAGGCGCAAAATTGGTAGAGAAGTTTGGTAAATGTCAAATCGTTGGACTTTGACCCCTTGAAAGCCAAATTTCTGGCCGAAAATGGATTAAAAAACTTTTCCCAAATCTTAATACCTTTATGTCAAATCTTGAGTCTGTAGACTGAGAATTGACAGAGTAGTTAGATAGGGAAATATACATACAGACACACAAACATAATGACAGTTTCACTTTTATAGATATACTAGCGAGGGGTGCCCGGCGTTGCCCGGGTGTTTGGAGGTGTGTGGGGGGGGGGGTAAAAAAAAAAGTAAGTATGAGGATCGAACCCGAACAGTTGAGGCAAAGTTGTGAAAAAAAAAACATGCGACGTTAACCATTACCCCACCGCGACATGCTTATGGAAACACGTTTGAATTTATTTAATTACTTGGATTTAGCAGGTGCTCGTTTTAATGAGTTAATGAGGTCAAGTTTGACTGTGGGATTTCATTTACTGCTGGACGCTTTTTTTTTCCCTCCCTCAAGATGTTATAGGAAAAAGACTAACCCACATGTGGCGAGCGCCAAATATTGAATATTTATCTTCCCGAAATCGAGCAAATTAAATAGGCAGGCGAGCTTCGTTGTTAACTGTGAGATATTACGATTTATATGTGATATAAAAAGTTTTAAAAAGTTGTGAACCGACCGACTGCTTCTCTGAAAGAAGCCTTTTGTAGACACACAGAAAAAGCGAACACACATACATATATGCATTTTCGCTTTTATATTTATAGAAGATAGATAAAATAAGTAACCCATGCATATTTGCATATGGGAAAACCTTTATTATCTAATGTTTCCCACATATCTCATATCTGGTTTATTATCTCATTGACAGTCATCTGCAATAATGATCATATACTTACTAAGTCTGCCATGATATGTAGTTATGAAGTTACAAATGTTTTTTCAGCAGTTTTTCAGTTCATCTCTCCGAGCACATCAAATTCATATGAAAATCAGTCTGATGAATTCCTTCCTAATAATATATAAAAAGAGAAGATGGCTTTTGTGATGAGCAAATCAAAAAGGAAACAATATTTGATTATTTTTATGAGATGAGATAATTTTGTTATATTATTTCATACCATTCACACAGTTATCCAACCTTGACTGTTCATACTATACTCTGCCGCTTTACACTCTGTCCAAAACTAAATGCATCTGAAGAAGGCTACATACTTAAACAGCTGAAACGTTATGAACATAAGAACAACCAAAATGAAGACACAGATTCGAGAAATGTAAATATTAAAGTTGAGCATTTATATTTCTCATCTTCTTTACTTTGTTTAATGCTTGTTTCCTGCAGACGCGTGGGTGTATACTCCACTGAATGCTCCCAATACAAACAATGTGAACAAGTGAAGTTGTCTCATTGGGAGGCTGGTTATTAACTTAGATTATGTTTGTGGCATATGTCTGGGTGTTGCCTGCCCAATCGATAGTATAACTGTGACACATGTGGATTTGTATAGCACTCCACTTGATGTTGAAGTCACCTTCTCTTATTTCATGCGGAATGCTAACGATGGTTGCTAACATACTATCATTGCTTTCAGTTTAGTTGCTTAGAGAATATTGAGGAAGCTGCAACCAATCCTTAAATACAGGCAAAATTTGGGATAATACCTTTTTAGTCTATGTTCCTCCTGCTATTTTGCATGAGAATGAAACATGGATTCTAAACGCTTCTGATCTACAATGGCTTCGAGACAATGGCAGTGCAAAGATTAGATCGATGTGTGGCTGCAAACTAGAAGAAAATATTCCTTTATCTGTGCTCATCAGAAACTTGATATTAATGCGACTATGGATGCCTTATGTTCTCTGTGCCTCTGGCGATTTAACCACATACAGCATGCCACCTCTTGCATTAACTCCATAGTATGTCGGGATATTTCAAGCACTCTTGTACTTGGAATATCTCCAGGAGGACTGGCCTGAGTGCATGATCTGACTTCATGCAACACGTCTGATATCAACCGTTCTGATTGGTGAGAAGGTATGAGGGGTAGAACACTTGTAGCACCTTAAATACTAAAATCGCATCATCATCATGATAATAATGATGATAATAATACTGATGCTGCTGGTGATGATGATGATTTTGTCTATCAATGGAAAATGAATTATCACGTTTCCCTCTCACATCCAGCTTGCTTTCAATATCTTTTTGTCCCACTTTCAGCTATAATTTTTCATGGTTACAGCTGCTTTCTATTTAGTAACTTTCTTAACTTTCCATGAACTTATATGCATATTAAATATCTTTGATGCAAACAAGTATGTAGGAGTGAAATGTTATGTTTGTATATTCATAAAGAAAAGCAACAATTTTAATTTAAAATATATGTTATTTACTGATCAATCTCGCTTCTATTAACTGGGAGCTCACCATCTAAGTGGCTCTATATATTTTTACAGCAACTGATCTTTTCTAAGTCAAATGATTAAACAATTAAAACTCCTATATTGTGCCCTAGCTGACCCCCAAAATTATGCTCGATCAATAATACCATATAATTTACTGTATATTATAATATCTATATTTAACGTTTACCTCTTACATGTTATAACTCAACTGTTCCCTCCCAGACATATACTGCTGTATGTGTATAATTTCTGCTTCCGATCTATAATATTATGATAAGCAGTGTCAAGTCAATAAGATCAATTGATTTGTGCTACACTTTTGCACTCTTTAATGTCGATTTTTGTCCGCCCCCTCCAAGAAAATAGAATGCTCCATTATCATTTATGAACTCACCTGATTTATCTGCTTAGTTGCTGTTTCCCTCCGGTTTGTCCTATTATTTGGATTTCAGATGTTAAATTGGTTGGATGCCTGTTTCTTTGAAGAGTACCACTTATATGCATTTATTTCATGCATCAAGATTGATTGCTTTTGCCGGAGAGCAACAAGACATCCATTCCTTAATAGAAAAGCAGAATTTGAAAAAAATATATAAAAACCGTCTGATATTGTTTTTGTGAATATTCGTTTTCTAATATACACAAGTCCTAAAACCATCCTGTGTGCACTAGACAAGAAAGTCAAAAGATCTTCGTTTTTTTTTCCCCCTTTTTTCATTTTGGATAATCTCATTACACTCATATTCTGCAACAAAACAGAATTTTGACAATTCCAACATTAAACAAAAAAGAAATAACTGAAAATGTTTAAAGAAAGAAAATATATGTAAAGTTTGTCTGAAAAGTAATGGGATTTGTGTCACAAGTAATTTATTTCAATTCCAAACTACAAATTACATGTTTGTTTGTTTTTTGTATTATTTGGATTATTCAAGCTTGCCAGTTCTAAGTTGATGCTGGCTCCAACCTTCTTCAAGTGCATTCTGTCAAATTCAGTTTACAAGGATCTGTGGTGCAACAGATATACATGATTTTTAATGATCAGTTCTAAGTGACAAACTTCTGGCAGTTGAAGGTTCAATCCTCAGTGTGGGCAATATTAAGAATGCAATTATGAATTACTTAAGACTTCTATTCGGTCATAGTTGAGAACAATCTAGCCCCATGGATGAAATCAAGGGTTCTGTTCGAAATTCTATACAAATTATCAAGTTCGACATAAAGATTCGCGAGTTTAAAAATCAATTTTTAGTTTTATTTATCAGATTTTTGTTTTAAATTCCTCAGAGAGAGGGAAAGAGAGAGAATTTTATTGATAGAGCTGTAAAAAAAAATCATGTCAACTTCAAAGCAAAATAGCAGATTTGTACATTTGGAACAAATTTGCAAGTGATAATACAAACTGACTTTTAAAAAGGCAAATTAAAAACAGACTGTGATTAGAAATTTGATATTGAGAGAGTGTGTAAGTGCTGGAAATTAGTCAGTGTTATTACAATGTTGTTTGAGTAGGAGTTTCTTTTGTTTGCGGGTCATTGTAACATCTATGGATAAATTCACATGATTTTTCTCATAGGAATGTAATACAAAACTTTATTCCTTTTTCTTTTCAGAAAATTTTAACACTGTACCATTTTGCTATACATTTTTTTCTTAGTTGGAGAAAACACTATTAAATCTATTATTTGACAATTTGCTCACGAAACCTTTGAAATACGAAAATGTCTACCGTTTCTTGGTCAACTAGATTATTTGATACTTTGACATTTGAAAAGAATGTGTTCAGATTGAATATCATTGAAATAAGATACCAGAACATCCCCCGCCCCTCAAAATGTCTATTCCTGGGAGTTAATTTAGGTTGACATTGTAGTTTGTAGCAGTTTTATCTGCACAAAATCTGGAAATCTGCTATCAAGAAAAGACAAAGCTGAAAGTTTTCAAAGTATCAGTTGAATCCACATTACTCTACAGATCAAACTCTTGAACTTAAATGTTGTTGGATCTAAAAACACTGAAATAGTATGCATCATCTTCAACATATCATGTAACAAGCAAAATGCTGTTTGGTTGCCTTGCATGCATATTTGCAATTGGGCAACATCGTCTTTTGGCCACTTGTTGGACATGCATCTCGATAAGATGAACCTGCTGCATATTGGTTACTTTTGCATTTACTAGCCCGTAGTTCAATGATGTTCTTCGACATACCCTAGCATCTTATGTAAACCACTAGAATATGCCGAATGCTGATCAAATTTTAAAATGATAAGAACAAAGAACAACAATTTTTGTAATTACAATGAAGAAAACAGGAAATAGAATAAATAAAAATATAACATCAACCTTCCATAAATTTCGTGAATAAATATTTAACTTTCTTTTTAAAAATAAAAACAATTTTGTAAGTAAAATTTTTGAAAACATCTTTTTTTGATGCTATTGCTGTAAGAAGGATTTTTAATATGTAATTTTTGTGAGGAAATGGGGATTTATTTTTGATTTCTACTATTTTTCTTTCTGTTAAAAGTAGGTACTTTTCTTTTTGGTATGGGTAGAGGAACAGATTATTTCCTAAGAAATATTTTTGGTTGATTGAAAGGCAACCGCTGACAAAGAAGATGGATATCCTTTCTACATGATTTGTAGTAGCCTTTGCCGTAATAGTCTATGGAATTAAGACTATAATTTACTGTTAGGTATTGGAACCCTTCTGATCTTAATTTGCTGTATTTTTCCAATAGTCGGATATAACCGTGATCCTCTATGACAGAATATACTTCTTTATTAGGGAAAGTGTTAGGGTTTCGATGTCACAGTTTGATATTGTATCCAGGAAACTCTCCTTTTCCGATAGGGTCATATCCTCCAAAAACCCAAAGCAGTTTGAAAATCCTCCCAACGTTGTGTTTTCTTATGTTGAATAGAGATTTGACTGTAAAATATTATCCAAGTTCACTAAATTCATGGTAAAGTCTAAGAATCTTTTTAAAACTATTTAACTTTTTTGCATAAACTAATATTTACTTCCAATTTATTAACTGTAGTCTGCTGAGATTTTCATTGGCTAAACACACACAGAGCATTTGTACTGTCGTATGGTCAATCGATTTTGCATTGGCTGAGAATTTTCGCTATATTCTATGTTAGCTGCTGAGATATACCGAAGCAATATTCATGGAAATATGAGTTAGTTAATAGAGAAGTACTTCAAAAGTGTTCCTGTGGTTTGAAAAGATGAAGCAATGAGCTGGAAGACCTCATATTAAAATGAAAACTCTTCTGGCGATCAACACCATCAAATAATATGTCGACATGAAAAGAGTCGATAAGGTTAGACTGATGATTGATTATGTTCTTTTGACAGACAACTGACCTTGTTCGTTTTATAATTCTCAAATTATGGATAATTCGTGTATTACGGCTCTGAAGGTTTCCCATGCAGATGCTATCCCACCTAAACTTTTTAACTTGCTGAAAGGGTATTATAGAACAACTCAAAATAAGGGGTGCGTTTATAGTCAGGAGTCAGAAGCCTTTGAAATTTACTTTGGAGTTCGACAATACTGTGTCCTTTCAACCACACTGTTCAACTTTGCTGTGTACTGAATTACATCACATGCTCTTGAGCAATTTCCGAGAGTCACTATTGGTCAGAAGTTTGTCCTTAACAACTTGGACTATGCCAACGATATCGCGATTCTCAAACATTGTGTCAATAATTGGCGAATGGTAATTCATTGCTTCCCAACTTGGCGTGAGGATGAAAAATCAAACTGCTGACAACAGGATTTCTCCCCATGGAAACGCAACCAATTATTCTAGATGGAGAAGTTTTCAAATAGGTGAATTGCTTCAAGTACCCAGGTTCAATCATCACTACAAATGGAAAAAGAGATGAAAATATAAATGGCCACTGTGCTAGCGCCCGCCATGTCTTCTACTGTCTTTTTGTGGTTCAAGCTAGCCACAAAGGTCAGATTCAACCAAGCACTCGTCCACACTATTCTCCTCTATGGCTGTGAGGTCTGGCCGATTAGAGCTGCTGATCATCACAGAGTAGAGGCTTTAGATTATTTCTGTCTGTGTTGTAACTGGCATATATCCTGGCAACACCTCTTGCCGAATGTGGTAGTTCGAGCATGGTGCCACAACACCTCCCTTCAGTGAGCTCTTCTCATGAGACACCTTCACTGGCTGGTTATGCCTTCCACCGTAAACAAGGCGATCTCTTCAAAGAATCCATCGATTAGGTTCCTCCTCGGAACTGGAAGAAGCTATGTGGTGGCTGAGAGCAAGGTAACGAACCGATTCTGTGATAAAAAATCTTCAGTGTTTGCTATTGGAACCATGACTGGCTGTCGATAATATCAGCATTTACGATGGATCACAGGACTTGGTCAGCTTTTGTGCGAGATGCAGTGAATTTATTGGAAGGAGCCGGCTTAACCAATCTGGGGTGAATGCCATCTCACAAGATATTATGACTTTCCACTTAGCTTCCTGGAGTTCAAGTGTGAATAACTTTATTAATTTAATCTTTGCAAACCTTTTAAATACTACTAATAAAACCCTTTTCTTACCTTAATATTTATGATCGCTGTTAGATTATTAAATATTTTCAGTAAACGTACGCGTATTAAATGAAAAATGTTAAAAATAAACTAAGCAATAGCATTGATATAAGAAAACTAAAACATTTCCGTTTTCATATATTTCAAATGTTCAATGTCGATATCTTTCTGTTTATTTCTACTGCACATTTTTGATATCAGTGGTAAATAAGGCTAGAGCGTGTGCAATTTTTACATTATAAATGAATTTTATGTTCACTATAATTGCAAAATAATTTTGAGCACTATAATTGCAAAATAATTTTGAGCACTACAATCGCAAAATAATTTTGAGCACTACAATCGCAAAATAATTTTGAGCACTACAATTGCAAAATAATTTTGAGCACTACAATCGCAAAATAATTTTGAGCACTACAATCGCAAAATAATTTTGAGCACTACAATCGCAAAATAATTTTGAGCACTACAATTGCAAAATAATTTTGAGCACTACAATCGCAAAATAATTTTGAGCACTACAATTGCAAAATAATTTTGAGCACTACAATTGCAAAATAAATATAATACTGAGAAACCGACCAGACGTTCTTTAGTAATGAGAATCGCCATCTACTCCCAGCCCTGAACACTATATTACAATTTTGATAATGTTTTGTAATTTTCAAGTTTTCCATTTTCTTCTTTATTTACATTTTTCATTTATTCATATCATCCTCTAATCACTCATTTCTTTTTTTTAGTTTTCTTTGTTTATATCATTTAATTATTTACATCATTTGCTTACTCTGCTTCTTTAATACTGCTGCTACTATAAAAAATATTCAATAAGCTAGCTTTTTGGATTTAAGCAGAAATATTTTTAATTTTTATATTAAACTTTCCTTTTCGCTTCCAAGGGATTTGTCCAACTGAGTTCTCATTTGGAGGTAGGTGTCTTCCTAATTGTGCATTCTATAGTTTTTAACTAGTCTAACTCTTTGTTTCTTTCGCCCATTTACTATTTTTTTAGTTTTTATATTTTAGTCTTGACCTCCCATTCCACGGTTTAAATCGTTCAGATTATTTTGTATCTTGTATAGTTTCAAAAGAATTTGATATATTATGTATTGATTGCATTTCTTTTTGTTATTGGTGTCTTTCAATTGGTTATCCTGTAACTCATTGTATCTGAGAGGTATTATGGAAAACGAAATTAGTGAATGCCATACTTTGTCTAACATATTTCTGAAGTGGCTTTACTAAATTAAACCAAGGAGACAATTATTATGAAGGCTTCTGAGAATGGTTGGTATTTTAAACATTTCTGCAAAAGTAACTTGTTTCTTTAATGATTCTTTTAAACTCATCAGATATAACGTGTTGCAATTAGTGCATTTTTAATTGTCGGTGGGAAGTGTTTTTCATTCAAAAGTTTTCATTCGTATATTTTCAAAATATTAGAATGAAGTGTTTAAGTCAGTTTTTATTGACTTAAAAGCAAATGCAAGTCTATATTTATTAATTTTCCGATGATCATAGAGTTGGAAACAAAGTCAGTTTTTGATGTAAGGAATATCTGCCCCCCCCCCACCCAACAGCGGAATTCTTGATTGGAACAAAACTTAAACCTACGTCTAGAAGGATTTTTTCTTCACTAACTGAAGACAGAACAACTGAAGTGTAGTATCAGAACAGATACTATTCTTTGCTTTTCGCCAAAAGGTCAGGAAGAAACGCAACGTATTTTGTATCATAAACTTTGGACATTTCTGCCATTACAAGAATAAAAAAAAGAATCTTCAGATATTTACTTGTTCTTATAACAAAAGACTTAACATTTGAAAATGCTATAATCAGTACAAATAAATGAGGCACCCGTTGTTATATATTGTTGCTCATCGTTTTCCTGCTAGATATTTGTATTGCTAATGCTACAAACAACATCACTTCAAAGAAACAAAATGTATGCTCTCTCTGCTACCAGTGTGAGGAAACCAGGAGAAAAAGAAAACGCAAGAGTTGTGACATGTTTTATAGAGAAGGGCGAAATTATTCATGTGAAGTGGTGAGACTTGCTGAACATAAAAGCAGCCAAACTATAATTTTTTAAACTCTACAGAACAAGCTAATTTGGCCAACTAATAACCAAATGCAAATGGCAGGCAAATTTGGCTGATTCTCGAATTTCATGGCATCTCATCCAGTCATACAGTGTTCGAATGGTTGAAACAGAAGGAACTGGTATGCAAAATGTGTGATATTGACAATATTGAGCATGTTTTAGCACTCAGGTTGAGAAGTGGGGCTCTTTCAGTATACCGACGGTTAACCCGTGACCAGAAGGAGGATTTAAAGCAGGTAAAATAAGCCGTTCGTATCACTTTTGCGCAAGAGCCTTTTATTGCATTTAGCAAGTTTGTTTCTCATCGTCTCATCGTTTGCACCCCAGGGAGACTGTAGACATATATTTTGGTGACCTACAAGACCTGGCATGTTTAATCAATGTAAACCCATCTGGTCGATGGTTCAGTGACATTTTCATATCAGGACTCCCTGGAGCATATTTTTACTAGAACTCGATCTTTCATGACTGAAGAGGTAGAGGTGGATGAGCAACAGTGCTGCAGTGAATAGGCAATGCAGAGTTCTTCTTCCCGCGCCTGTGAACCCACCTTCAATCCCCAACTAGCAGGATGTAGTCACAGTGCAGTACACAAGTGTTGAGGTCCCAATCACTTTGCCAGAGACTGCCGGTATCTTGGGGCAAAGCAAGAAGAGTGTTCTTGAGTTTACTCTGTTATCAGAGCCAGCAACAAAGACATGCCACATCAAGGTATCTGGCAAATGAGGCAAGGGGTAAGAGGAAAGCACTACTCTTTTCTCACAGAAACTAGAAGTATTCCCCATAATAAAAGTAAAAATCGATGGGTTAGATTGAAGAGTGTTGTGAATTCTTGCTGCTTATGTTTTATTGTGAGTGGGTTGTTGTGTCAATCAAAAGTACTGAAAATGCAATTCTTAGAGCAGAGTGGAAATGCCTTCTAAGCAACAGTATTGGCAGCATAAGTTTAACAGTGACCAACAGTATCACATGAAGATTTACATACTGGTAGTAAACGACAAACTATTGGAATTCGGTCTTTGTCTTCCGATGGACGTCATCAAGAAATTTGTCAAGATGCATATCAGTGAAAGAGGCAAAGTACATTTTGCTGAGCCAACTCTCACTCTGAGTGCAACAATACAGTTGGAATAGTCTGCTTTTCGCACAAAGTTTAACCAAGGCTAAAATAATGAACCGTATGATGACGTGGTTTGGTGATTAGTCACCAGAACAATTATGCAACAGAATTTTTGAGTATAACATTGCTGCAAAAGTTCATCCAGAGTATAATAAAGAGCTATAAACCTTGATTGACACTGGGTGGTTGGTTCCTTACTCAGAAGAATTGGGGTCCTCAAAGAGCCTGATCCCACTAATTGCAGTCATTTAGCAGAACAAACAAAAGGCGAGGCCGGTGCTCGACTATTGGGAATTAAATGAGAACATAGACCCATTTGCAATCCATGAGGACATGTGCACTGAAAAGTTGACAGAATGGTAGCAATCAGAATCGAACGCATTAGTGTTAGACCTTCATAAGACATATCTTTAAGTACATGTGCACCATTCATTGTGGCCCTATTACACTTCACTAATCAAAGGCCAAAAGTATTGCCTTAGTTACATGGAGTTTGGACTCAATGTGGTATCGTCCATCATGCAAACAATTCTTGATGGTTTTTGACGAAGGACAATCACATACAACGGGCAACATCTGCCAATATCGATGACATATCTGTAGACAAGAGTGTAAAGAGCCAGAGAGACTATAGAATGTGCATTAGTGCTTGATTTGCTGGTCTGGGGAGAGGATAACGCTCTGTATTGGAGAAAGAAAGGAATCTCAGATATGTTTTATGTCATCACACAACAGAATATATTTTTGTTATGTGGCAAGCTGGTTAGGCACATTCCAGTGGCTTCATGTTGCTGTGGTGTTCATCAAGCGAAAAGCATCTGACGTCATCACTGTGTAGAATGATGAATTAAACGAAACCACTCTCAACGCCATGATTAAGGAGGTTTTCACCAGAGTTCACAAAGAAGATCAAGCACGGGGCAAATGGTGAGTCGATGGCCAAGACCTTAGCGTATAGGTCGATGCAAGCTCTCTCACTACCAGCATGTTTGTGATGAAGCTGTTGTAGAGAATGCTTGCTGGTTACATGGCACCAAATAACAGTGGATATTACCCTTTGCAATGGGGCCCATTTTTTTTTTACATTAACTGACCACGGCCTCATTCAGTTTGTCATCTGAAAAGAGCATCCTAACATTTTTAACCTTGCGGAACTCAATGTCATTATTAAAGGATTAAACAAGGCAATCCTTTGAAAGACGATCACCTTGAATTTGTTCACTGATTCTGCCTGTGTCCATAAATGGATCTTGGATACGCTTACTTACCCTTAGTACAAACTAAAGCTACAAGTGAAATGCTTGACATGAGAATAAAATTGGTGAAGGAATACATGCTTTCGATGGATGTATCCTCGGTCAAATCTAGCCAAAACTAGGTGGATAAATTGACGAGACTGTCTCAAAGGTAGCTTAATGCAATTTAAAAAAAAAAAACAGCCGGTGCAATCTGCCACTCTGTATCTGTGAGTTCAGTCGGGTTTGACCAGAGCAATATTGTTCACAAAAAAACAAAACAAAAAAAAACGTCATCCCTACTGTGAGACAAACACTCTACTTCTGAAACAGATTGACCTTGGAGTTTCTAAGGCCGTTGTGAACACCATGGTCAGAGAATGCGAAGATTGTCAATTCATCGATCCATCACCCATGCACTAGTTAAAGGGTGCTTTAAATGTTAAACAAGCATGGCACTACATAGCGATGCAATGGGGTTCATTTTTTTTTTACATTAATTGACTGTAACCCCACTCAGTTTCTTATCTGGTGGCTCCTTCCTCGGCAAGATGCAAAAAGTATAATCAACCCCCTGAAGATGCTTTTCTATGCTAACAGAGATTCTGAAAGCTAATGATACAACCTTTTAGAGCAGCTTGTTTAAAACCTTCCTTAATGAGTGGAGAATCCGACTTCAATTCCGCTGTGCATACATCCCTTCTGGTAACAACATCATCGAGCAATGTCAGAAATCTATAAAAAGGATTGCAGTCAGAAAACGATGTACTATAACAGAAGCAGTATACTGGTAAAACGTCATGCTAAAAGATTATGTATCCTCTGCTGCAGCACCTGCTAACATGGTCTATTGGTACCACATATGGCTGAAAGTAATCAATCGAACATCGACGCGGCCACACAATCAACAGCACAAATTATGAAGTGGGATGTGTGACCTAAATTACCAGTACACAGAATATCTTGGCCGACAAAACCCCATGCCATAGTGAGATCAGGCCTACCAACAGTCTGTTCTGACATGTCTTCAGAGAATGTGAATGAAAGATTTGTGATAATTGGAGACAGAACAGGTGAATAGGCACCCAGAATAGATGCAGATGATGCCTCTTCCGATGATACTTTGATTAGAGACCCAGTAACTGTACGATTGTGAAGAAGCACCAGGCGCAAAAGACCCCATGAATGTTTCACGTGTGATTCATACGATCCAGAGGGAGTGTAGTAGTAATGCTACAAACTACCTCAATTCAAAGAACTATATGATATGATCTCTCTGCTATCAGTGCAGAAGAAGATGCAAGAGATGTAGCGTGTTTTATAGAGGACTGGCAAGAGTTTCTGAGCATAAAAGAGGCCAAACTATGGGAAGGGAGGCAGTACTTCACTTATGCTTGAGCAGTAAGCTATAATTCTCCAAACTCTACAAGATAACATTCTCTGAATGCTTTTCTCAGGATTGCTGGTATATTTATGAAGAAGACGACTATATTAAGTTAGAATATATTTTATTTATCTTATTCTAATAGATATCCATTTACTTAGCTACGAATACTTTTATGGACAACCTGGAGAGCAGATGGAGGAATGAGAAGTCAAAGCGCCCCTGTCTATGAAGACTTTACAATAGATTTTTCTTCACTGGTTGATGCAGCGGCTCAGTCACCTCAAATTTCTTTCATCTCACATGATCTAGATAACCAATATGTATCGATTCGTTGTACCTGCCGGATACACTTAATTTTAAAAAAATATATTATTACTAAGTAATATTCAATTCTATATTGCTTGTTGTTTTTTTTTTGTTTTTTTTACATTGGCATCACCACTAATCAAGGCCAAGAGGCTACTCGAGGATAAGGGTTAAAAGAGTGTGCAGTAGAAAGTGGGCAATATAGTAATCGTTAGTAATGGAAATTCGGTAAATTTGTTAACTTATATGGAACGGCTCATCAAAAACTTGTTTACGTTAGACTTGAAGACAATTATATTGTAGTCAGCTGGAAAGCAGAAAAACGGAAGACAATTGCATAGGCGTGCAGTTCTAAGAAAGAAGCTTTGCTCATAGAATCTACGTTTAGGTTTAGGCACAGATAAAGAGTAGGGGAAATTAGTGATAGTGTTTTCTGCTAGACTGGTGTTTTTTGTGAAAGTTTGGCGAGGGGGGGGCCATAAATTGGAGCTCAGCCGAGCACTCGCCATGAAAATAACGATAAAGCAGAGACAAACTCGCAACATTTCTTCTGTGAGAAAGAGGTTGCAGGGAAGAGAAAAGGACATCCCCTACGAGGCTACGAAGTCTATTTTGCACTCTATCAAGGCAGGATGTCCTTTCTAGCAGCTCCTGCTAAGTGGCAACAGTACTCCATCCTTGGACGTACCTGGCTCTTATATAGATAGAGAATTGCATCAGCAGTGAGATATCTACTGGATGGATAGCAGGATCCCACCATTTTTCCAGCGGCCTTGGCAACAGATTTAATGTATGTGTTCTATTTAAGATCAGGAGTAAAGGTCAAGCCCAGAAACTTGTCAAAACATGAGGCCTCCCCAAGACGAGAGCCATTAATTTCAATTGATGCCAGATGCAGATCAGAGCATTGATCATGTAAAGATAAAAGCCTGGTTTTAGATGCATTAAAAGTAACGAGCCACCTCTTTCCCCATTGAACCACTTGCTCAAGATCAGAGGAGATAGAATCAAAGAGAACTTGGTCATTTACGGTCTTAGATGTGCTACCATAGATAGTACTGTCATCAGCATAAATGTCTATGAATGATGTAAGGATGTTTAACTAATGATATATACGACAATACTCATGCAACTCTCACAGATTTCTTTCTCAGACTTTTACAACAAAAGCACAACTCTTACCAAGAAGACTCCCCATCCAAAGAGGGGGAGGGCAAATAAAAGCAGATAAACTATGGCTTCAAGTATCCAGTTACAAGAGGATTTAATTCATATAATTTACAATTGAATTGTCGTACTGATGTTAGCATTTTTTTTATTCAGATGTCCGTTACTCACAGTATTTCTTTGGTGTAATTTGGTAAAGAAAGGAACTAGTTCAAAATCCCCAAAATGTTTCCAAGTACACTAGAAACTTGAACACCCACGCGTAGGCAAAATGTTGTGATCATAATTAAAATGTGTCCAACCTAATTTTTATCTTGATTATTATACTCTCAATTCCGACCACATTTATTAGTAATGAAGATTAGTCATGTGTCTGCCTGAAGCCGCAACTCTCCTCTTATTTCTTTTTATCTTTTTTAATACTAACGGAGATTTGGTAAAGTCAAAACTATACTATTACTTCTATTGATGTACTATTGTACTATGTTAGTACGCAATTCAAGGGAGGAGGGTAGAGTAGTATCTCTTCGTTCATAATAAAGTGATTCTCATAGGCATTACCTCCTCCTTTGAGGACATTAGTGTAATATCTGTTCTGTTGCCATGAAATCATCCTTCCAGTCATCTCCTCCTTTGAAGGGGAATGTACTATCTATTTTGTAGTCATTAATCCATCCTCCAAGGTATTATTTTCTTCCTTTGGGCAAATAATATACACCAACATTAGCAAACTGGTTGCATATTTCTGCTAGTTAGGTTAATGGCAATATTATTTGATTTAATGATAATTTTGTTTTATTTAAAGATAGAATTTCCATTATAAAAGATTTGCCAAGTCAGAATTTGAATATAAAAGATGGTTTCTTCAGTAGACGATTTATGGATCCATTACCTTTCTGATAAGGCTTTGGTATATTGAACCTTAAATCTATATACCCCAAAGATAAATCCATCCAGAATGAGATATAACCTTCTGGAGATGTTTATGGATCATAATTCTTTGCAAAGAATCGATATTTCTAACATAAATATCAAAACGACCAAAGATATTTATAAATATATATCGACAAAATTGCAAGTGATAGACACCATTCTATTTGACTGAAATAATCGATAATCATTTATTAATACGAGATGTGCCAGAGGACATTCTATGGATTAAAATTGGTATTGATTTTCACTTTGTAAATGATGACTGGGATAGTCAAGTAGGTTTCGGTTAGCTTTCACTTAGGGTAATGCTGTTGTAGGTTCAAGACCAATCATGATTCACACGATTGCAGTAAGCTATATGATTAGTTAATGCTAATTTGAGTTTGCCTGGTTTAATGGCGTATTATACCTTTCTGAGTTATTTAATTATGACGTACACTAACTGTTGTAAATTATTCGCTGCACATCATTGATTGAACTCGAGTGCTACATTATCCATAGAGCAAGGGATTGTAGAGGTTTGTACCTGATCTATAGAAAGCAACCGTCTGGTAGTCTCTGTAGGTGTCACGCTAAAAGTCAGAAACTACACAAGATATACTACAAAGTTAACTTTTTTCAAAATTATCTTATGCAGAATTTTGTCAGTTTTCCTTTTTTATTATATTCATTCCTTTCAAAGTTACTCGGAACAGAATTGAGAGTTGATGCTGTTAGAGTGAAGGAAATGATTGTGAAGAAGGACAGTTCAACTGACTGAATCAGGGGCCAAGAACAGGTCCCAGATTTTTTGACATAGATGGGAGCATCTTCTGAAATTCTGACAGACTTGTTGCAATAAATCAACACCAGTAAAACAAGGACTTGTTTTACTGGTGTTTTATTTTTGTTTCATTTTTTATAAACTTGTACTCTTTATAAGAAGATACCAGCATTATTTGTGTTATATTGTTCTATACGTGTTCTGTTGTGATTTCCCTTGCTTGTTGTTGTTGGTTATTAACTGAGAAAACAAGGATGGCAGGTTTGGACACACAGACGAGTGTGAATGACGGGATTTATGTAACGAGTAACCTAATAAAAATTAGGAGAGTAACATTTAAAGATATTTTCCCATCAATTTTTTGTATGAAACTCCATTTAACATACACTTTCTTAGTCTTCGAACTAGGTTGAATCTGTAATATTTTTTGTTAAATTCTACAATGGAAAAAGAGGAGATAGGAAAGGAGAAGGAGAGGGATACAGAATAAAAGAAGAAGAGAGGAGACGAGGATAGAAATAGATAGATAGAAGGATAGTAAGAGTGAAGTAGAGACAGAGAGAGAGAGAGAGAGATGTTTTAAAATAAAAATGTTACATACATCTTTTAAGTCTATTCTGTTATCCATATCACTGGGTTATGCTGGGTAGCTATGCAAGCTAGTGCATAAATGACAGCAATAGATCTGATTAGACTTTGCATAAATGATTTTCTTGACATGCTCATTAGGCTAAGGTTGCGGAAATATCAGTTTACAGTTTATATAGGTAGATAGATACTGACAACATGTATAAACAGGTATATAATTTTAATCTTTCATTTGAATAAAATCTACTGATGTTCTCTTTTATTTTATTTAAAACAATGAAATTTTATTTGTTTCGTTTCTTTTAATGCAATATAGTTCATTTCTCCATTGAATTTGCTCTTGAATATGCTTGGGTTTTCTTACCTGTGTACAAGATATAACTAAAGCACTAAATCATAGCAAGTGTTTGAAACGTCTTTTATAAAATAAAACACACTTTATCTAACTGTCACTCATTTGAAATAATCATTTAAAGCACCATTAAGACATACCATTTAAGGCAATGCTTTTTTACAGCCGAGATATTTTGAATTTCTCACTGCTCCACTCCCCTAGTAATAATGAACCCTACTTCATTCAACGTGCCACTATTATGTCTGTTTGGAAATAGGACGGTGACTATGCCAAACAAGCTGTTGTAGACAGATATGCAGGACAACAAAGTTAGTTGTGTTCGATTATGCAAATGATTTTTGATGACCAATCAGTGACATTTTAGCTTCGATATAAGCAAATGTATTTCAGGTATTCAGTCAGTTAGTTTGCCGGTCAAACTAACATTCTATTCTAATCAGTTTCTATTGAAAGATCAATTCTCATTAAAAAAGAACTTCGTTGTTCGTTTAAAGTGATTACAGTTTTCATCATTCGTTGTAGTTTAAAACATTTAGCTTTCTGTAAATCTCATCTAGAGTACAAAAATACCGAGATCTAGTTTGATTTACTACAGATTTACATAAGATTAGCTCACCTTAATATCCATGTATGAGTATCAAAATGTGATATAAACGTGTAGCACCCAGTGAGGACTGTACTCTAACAATCTCTCAGAATAACTCGTTGTTAAATTGTCTAGCTCAATGACTAGTAGTGAAAATAGTCTCTTAATCTTTACTTTGAAACAGATAACTTTAAAGATATTTTTGAGGAAGAAAGCACCAAGAATTTTACCTTTAAGTAAATTTTATTTGCAGCTCCAATTCTTTAACTAGGAATTCTTTTTGACTGCGCGTATTGATCCTGACTTTATATGACGTCTTGCTTTGCTAACATTCTAGTTGCAACTGAATTTAACTTAAATCTTGAAATTATTTACGTCATTGCTTAAGCTAATAAATCAACTATCCTTATATAACGATGCAAGATAACTCTAAAGTCATTGCCTTTCAATCATCTCTGATAAATAATTGCATCTTGGAATTACACTACACGTTATCTTAAAATATGACTACCAAGAAGATGCATCATTACTAACTACTATTAGATGGCGAGATCCCGATTCAGACATTCAGAGCATTTTAAGTTTTACAAGGTTATACACTTGAAATAATCAGATAAATATTCCCATCCTTTGATGATTTAGCTGCTTCTTATTAGAATCTTAGAAAATTAATTTGTCGATTTTACGACGGTTTTTTGAAGACAATTTACTTGAAACTTGGCACTTTGCTAATTGGCATCAAATAGTCTTAAGATTAATAAAGAAATTTGAAACAAAATATCAATGTAACACTTTCAGACATGTTTCAAATAAAACATGATCGTTTTAGAATTAGCTATATAGAAAGGTTATCCTATTATATAAGGAAATAAAACTGAAATATACAGTGATGATCATATTTATTGGCACGGTAAAATAAAAGTTAAATTTTGTCTAATAAATTCTAAAAAAGGGATTAAATTAAAGAAAATAACAAAGTATATTATGTATTTTTAACTGGCATTTCCGATGCAGCAATCGGATTTTAGAAAAAATAAATAACAAAGGAACAACAAACATAATTGCAAAAAACCCTTGTTCAAAATTATTGGCACGGCTTTGTTTTTCTTTTAGTATCAGTATAATATCAATCAATTTCCGGTTTACGTGCTTTCTGAACTTTTTTATAGCCATATTATGCTTGTTTAACGCTAATTAAGTGAATAATTTTTTTCAGATAATTTTTAGATAGCGATTTATTTAAACTATTATAAGTGACTAAATTATAATTTTCAATCGCCATGGTTAAAACTAAGGAACACAGCGAAGACGTCAGGAAGCTTGTTGTAGCATGCCATACCAATGGGGAGGGCTATGATAAGATTTCAAAGAAGCTAAACCTTCCCAAATCCACTGTTAGAGCCATAATAAACAAGTTCAAATCGCAAGGCCACGTTATGAGTTTAGAGGGTAGAGGGAGAAAAAGGATTCTTTCCCCAAGAGATGAACGGAAAATTGTTCGACAAGTAAAACAAAACCCAAGGATCTCTGTTGGGGAGATTGTTGATGAACAGAGCACCTCTGGAGTGAATGTATCTCGACATACAGTTGGTAGAGTTTTGAAGAGAGCTGGTTTAAAAGCATGTCGTCCGAGAAAGACTCCCTTATTGAAGCCTATGCACCTGAAAGCAAGGCTAGCCTTTGCAAAACGTCATATTGATAAAGATGTTGCATTCTGGAAACGTGTTCTATGGACTGACGAAACGAAAATAGAGTTATTTGGCCATAATAAAGTGTCTTATATTTACAGAAAATCTGGCGAAGCTTTCCTGCCTAAGAACACCATACCCACAGTGAAGCACGGTGGAGGCAGTTTGATGTTTTGGGGATCCTTTGCTGCCTCTGGACCAGGGCGACTTGTTAAGGTCACAGGTAGCATAAAAAAGGAAGATTATGTTAAAATATTGGATGAAAACCTGAAAGACTCTGCTAAAGAGCTCTCACTTGGTCGTCGTTGGTGGTTCATGCAAGATAATGACCCAAAGCATTCGGCTAAACTGACTAAGAAATGGCTTGAGGACAATCATATTAATGTTTTGGAGTGGCCATCACAAAGCCCAGACCTTAATCCAATTGAAAATTTATGGAGAACATTAAAATTGAGGGTAATGCAAAGGAAGCCTAAGAATCTTATTCAATTGGAGGATTATTGTCAGGAAGAGTGGGCTAAAATTACTACTGAAGAGTGCAACAACTTGGTTGTAAACTATGAAAAGCGACTGAGGAAGGTAATCAAGGCCAAAGGCTATACAATTGATTATTAAATAAATCGTGCCAATAATTTTGAACAAGGGTTTTTTGCAATTATGTTTGTTGTTCCTTTGTTATTTATTTTTTCTAAAATCCGATTGCTGCATCGGAAAGGCCAGTTAAAAATACATAATATACTTTGTTATTTTCTTTAATTTAATCCCTTTTTTAGAATTTATTAGACAAAATTTAACTTTTATTTTACCGTGCCAATAAATATGATCATCACTGTATATATATATATATATATATATATATATATATATATATATATATATATATATATATATATATGTATATGCATGTGTGTATGTATGCATGTATGTGTGACAGGTGTGTGTTAAGAAAATAAGTGAAAAAGTGAGTATCTACATATATACATAGGAAAATCAAACTGATGTACTTGGCTGATAATTTGTCTCAATTAATTTATGTCTGGACCTCTCATACTCACTTTGTCTGTATTTTTGTCATAAAAAGACAAAATCAATTTAAAAGTGTTTCAATTAATAAAAACAAAATATCAGTTATGCACAGGATTTTTATTTGCTTTGTATTATTGTAGTATTATGTTAGTAGAAATTCTGCGTCCGTGGGAGTTCTCTCCTTTTAAATGTAAACTCTCGCCCAACGAATAGAATAAGACTGGCAGGCAGCCATCTTGGTCTTAACGAGTATATTTTGTCTTGTCTTATTTTTCAGACAAAAACTTAACAAATCAACTTCCCAACAGTAACAA
Source organism: Euprymna scolopes (assembly GCF_053919585.1). Classification (NCBI taxonomy): domain Eukaryota; kingdom Metazoa; phylum Mollusca; class Cephalopoda; order Sepiida; family Sepiolidae; genus Euprymna; species Euprymna scolopes. Next base: position 75,583,965 of record NC_136499.1, on the reverse strand, counting down.
ACATGATGGAAACCTACCGGTTTCTAGGGATGGTGAACTAACTGGGACTTGCTTTTTACATTTTCTAAGCATTTTTGTTTCGTGTGTGCATGTGTTCATTTATCTTGTTGGATTTTCAAAGTATCACCTACAGAGCCATACCTCTGAAAAATCGATACTTGTTTCGGAATAAGGTTTCTATTTATGCCTATTTCACTGTGTAATAGGCTTGATTATTATTTAATATGTTTAAGTTTCTTTTGGACCATAGGTTAGACTTCGATAATTTTTTTGTTGATAATCCAAACAGAACCAGCTGCTTAATTACAGTAATTGACTACATTTCATACCAATGCATGAAATTGCAAATGGATATCAAAATCTGTTCACTTGTAATACCCAAACACATTTCACCTGAACTAATATGCCATTGAGCATTAGGAAATTGCTTGCCTTTAAATCGATAATTATTATTATTATTATTATTATTATTATTATTATTATTATTAGTAGTAGTAGTAGTAGTAGTAGTAGTAGTAGTAGTAGTGATTTTATTTCGGTTTATACCTGTGACAGGTTATTCCCACGCACCTTTTGCTTTCCTTTTTTTTATAAATACACTTATAGATTGGTAAAAAATACGCTTTGTTTTATGATGTCATAACAACAAAAAATTACATTCATAAATAAGTGCTTTAATGTGGACAAGTTAGTATTTATCATTTTCTTACTCAGCAATGAGAGCTAACAAAAAATTTGATCTTGTAGGTAACAGATTTGAGGCTTTGGAATATAAACTATATTCACCTTCGTATTGTTTCTTCAACCAGATATGAATTTTTTCTGCTCAATGTTTTGAACATATTCGTTATTAGATTTTTACATTTAATTATACAGTCCATGAAGTGGAGAGTTCAAATAAATCTAAAGTAAATAAATCTCTTATTGAATTGTAATGAGTAAATGCACCGAAAATTATTTGCATTTAACTTCATTTGGATATTTATATGCTAACGTGTGTTGATTAGTTACTTTTAATATCTTTATTTTTTAAATGGGTCGTAGATAGTATCGAACGGTGTAGAGTTAAAATGTCTCTTAAATTGTAACCAGTAAATATACGGTATAATAATATGTGTTTAACTTTAATCAACATACGAAGAGCCATTGGAATATGTCCAATATATTTCAAAAATACAAACAAATTAAACCTGGGAGAATACAACTAGTATATAGTAATAAAGTAGAGTGAGTTGGTTATGGAATTGCTACTAAAAAATTGATGTTTGATTCTGATTAGTCTTTATCTTTTGTGGATCTTTTGCAAATGTTTGTAGCAACAAAACAATTACTTTTGATACCTGTTTTGGATAAAATATTTGATCTGTCCAGGAAAAAAATTATAGATGAACACATTTGAACTGAATAGCAGCAGCAAGAGATTGCTTAGATAATTAAAAATATTTAAAATTAGAGAGCATAATAAAATAATAGCTCAGTCATATTTTTTTATTCTTAACGAATCCTCATGTAATTATAGATTTAAAAGACTTCAATTAATAATTTCATAATCAAACTATTCAATTAATAATTTTATAACCAAACGATACTGTAAAAATGATATTTAACTTTCTAAGTTAAATTTGAAAACAAACAAAAAAGATTTTTCGAAATAAATAGGCTTTGTTTAAATTAAAGATAGAAAACAAAATTGAACCAAAAGAAATGTGTAGTGTACACTAACTGACTTCAGAAAATGATGACGCTATCTTTTGTGACGTATCTACTCTGCATGATTAAAATCAAGAACCCTCTTTTCTGTTTTAACGGATTACTTAATGATTTAATGACGTCATCCACTATGAAAAGAGATAATAAAACAAGACTCACAGAGTCGAAGCATAATAGTCATCCACAGACAGCAGTTTTACCTTACCATCTTCAATGTGATTGAATGCTAAGATTCAAAATCTGTTTAGTCAACAGTCACGACTTCTACCTCCTGATACTATCATCACTATGAAATGTGAGGAATTCCAAATTCAACCGCCATCTTTCTTTTAGGCCGCCTACACGGTTTGGTAGGCGGTCTGTGATTGGTTTAAATTTTAATGCGTCAGATGATTTGACTTTTTTTTTCTTTTTTTTATTACATTTTCACTCCAAACAAGGCACATTGCCACTTTGATATAGGGGGCTACTATTAGGGACACAGGCTACAGGGGTACTAGGTGGGGAGTTGGGCAGCAAGATGTCGGGTCACGTTACACTTGAATTTCTGCATGTCAGTACAGTTGTGGAAGAAGGAACCTGGAAGGGAATTCCAAAGTCTAGCGGTTCTGGAGAAGAAACTACTGGAGTAGAAGGCTCTCTTACATCTAGGGATATCTACTGTGAAGGGGTGGAATTTTACTGCTTGTCGGGTTTGTCGAGGGGGTTTAATTAGAGGGGATACAAGTGCTTGCAGTTCGTCAGAACATTCACCATTAAAGTACTTGTAGAACAGGCAGAGGAATGCTACATTGCATCGATGGGACAGAGGCTGAAGCTTGGAGGACCTATCAGGTTGGCGACTCTCTTTTTAACCTTGTCTAGGAGTGAGAGACTAGTAGCAGATGCACTGCCCCAAATATGACAACAATACTCCATACATGGGAGAATGGTGTCCTTATAGAGGTATAGGATATTTTCGGGCGTTAGTAACTTTCTAGCACGTCCTGGCGATGCTCTTAATGTAATTGTTCCAGCTCATGTTTCCTGTGAACGTTAGGCTGAGGTGTTTAAAAGATATGTTTTCAGATAAAGAGCCTTTGGCCATTGCTATTGGTGGTAGAGAAGATTTCTTGTAGTTATTGAAGGAAACAAGTTTAGTCTTAGCAGCATTGAATGTGACCATCCATTTTTGCCCTATTCCACTACACATTGGAGGTCATCCTCTAGTGTTTCTGCCATTTCTTTAGATATGTGTTCATTTGTTTTCCTGTCGTGTCTGTTTTAGAGCGTGGTGGCATCAGCATATATACCCATCTCACAGAAAATTTTGTCAGGGAGGTAATTTATGAATATTAGGAATAATAGAGGTCCAAGGATAGACCCCTGAGGCACTCCCGCATTTATATCATATTGTTTAGATGTACGACCATCGAGGACAACCTGGATTTTTCTCTTATCTAGGAAGGATTTAATTATGTTAAGTATTCTTCCAGTGATACACTATGATCTGATGTTCCTGAGAAGACCCTCATGCCATACTCTGTCAAAAGCCTTAGATGGCGCTTTTTTGTATTCATGCATTTATTTTTCAGTCTGAGAAAGAACACAGAACGATACAGACTCAAACTAGCAGTTCTCTTACTAGGGAGCCAAGACAATTCCTTCATGGACACTAAACTGTCAGTGAACGAAGGATATATCTCTACAAGCAGAAACAACTTATTTTGCTGAACCTATTCAAACCAAGGAAGACATTCTACTACTGTTCAGCATGTTATCATCCGATCATTGGATCTTATCTTATTTCATCTTGAACCTCAAGGGGCTCACATTATGCCTGATTATAGGCGCCATCATTCCCGCCATGTTCTCCATGATTTTCATGGATCCTTCCAAAGAAACAATTAACTAACATTTCAACAATAGGAATTCATACTAAAGGCTCCATGCATATGGTAGCAAATCGGGCCACCGTTTTGCAAAAGGACTTACCAGAACCAAAGAACTTTCATTGCTGTTACATTGTGAATAAATTTTGAGTTTAAAGGTATGGATTTTGTTTGTGGAATTCATTTGCTACTACAGGGAAGAAATTGAGTGTGTAAGAAAGAAATTTCTCACAGAAAGTAAGGAAAATATTTACTTAGTGCTCAATTTTTTTATGAAGTTCTATGTTTTAAGCTGTTGCAACAGTTTATGCCTTTACTAGAGAGCTCAACCCACAAGTTATGAGTTTTTTTGTGATGTTTAAAAATGTTTTTGAGAAGTACCTTGTATTTAGTTCTTGATGAGGAAGTTAGACACAAGGTTCAGGTAAAGGTTTAAAAAACTAACACACTAGAGAAAGTGCATACTGGCTCACAAAAAATGCTTGAGCAGCTCTGTCAAATTCCCTGGTATTGGTGCCTCAGGCGATTAGCAACAAAATAACCACTTTGCAAAGACAGAATGTAAAGTTTGGAGGACAGAACTCTTAGGAGTGAACAGAACGATATGTCAGCCCAACAGAAGTAAAGTCACTGTCGGACTGATTGTCAAAGACGTAATCTCGACTGGTATAGACATGCTGTCCCAAAACGCCTTATTACAAGTTGATGGATGAAGATTGTATGGACCTATAAAGCAGATATAACAAACCTTTTCTTTTGAAAGAAGCTAGTCTAGATTTAACCCCGACACACTTACTATTTTGTTGATGGCGGTACTCTAGAGGGGCCTTGCACAAGTGTTCATTCAGATTTTGTGATTTAATGTTCAATATAATCATTGGATCAAAATTTTCATTATTGATTATCGATATTTTATTTTCCTCTGATTTTATGTTCATGTTGACCTGACTGGAAATATTTTATGGTTGTTTTCCATGCAATTATTTTTCTTTCCAACATCGCATATTCTACCAATTAGTCTTTAATTCCTAGTTGACATAAAAAATAAAATTAGATCAAAACAAATATTAAAAACTGAAAAATATACATCAGTAATCATTGCTTCTCGTTATTTTTTTTAGATTTGTTTGTTGTTTTTTTTTTTAATTTTTTAAATAGATCTATTTTACTCCATTTTATTGAATTTGTATTTTATTTTTTAACTTGAAGTCCAATTTAAATTTATGTCATTATTGTTAGTTTTAAATATTTTAAATTATAATTTATTTTAATGATTGTTTTGTTTTTGTTTTTATTTTGATAGTTTTCACCTTGTTATTTATTTTTTAAAAGTTTTTCTTTCCATTCTTTAAATGATAATTATTTTATTCTTTAGTATTTATACTTTCACATTCTTTACATTCACATTTATAATATATATCTATACATTTACATTTATAATATATATCTATACATTTACATTTATAATATATATCTATACATTTACATTTATAATATATATCTATACATTCACATTTATAATATATATCTATACATTTACATTTATAATATGTATCTATACATTTACATTTATATATTTACAGAGGTTTTATGTATTCAGAAATCTTTAAATTTTCATGCTTTTCATTCATTTAAATCTTTACTTTGATATAATTCTCAGTATTAGGTAATAATGACATCAGTAATAATAATAATACCCTTAAAACGGTAAAATGTTTTAAAATTCATGAAGATAGGTTGTGCCCTAGTGAACTTTACTTATTTAATCTTAATGTAAATGCATTAAAATTACATAGCTAAAAGTTGACCAGGGCACAATTGGCAACCTGATTTTCCTTTGACAAGAAATAGGACATAGAGAAGTTTAGGGTTGAAATATTAAGAGGAAATCTCGACGGAAACAACCAATCTCTTTCAATAAGCAATGAACACGAATAAATGGAACCACGTGTCATATACGTTTTGTATATTTACTAATAACATTATGCTAGCAATTAGCTTCCTGCTTTTAGCTTAATATCTTTCTAAATAACGGAGACTTAATTAAACATAGCTAAATTAAGGAGGGTGGCCTTCATCTACAAGAAGAGAGATCCTCAATAAAGGAACCCTTATCAAAGATTAAGTCTTGCACTGCCATAAGTGTTACCAATCCTGCAGCGAGATTCCAAGAATATTTTTACCTTGAATATGTGTTAGTGTGATTGCAATTGTTAAGAATGAATTCAGCAAATTTCCTCCATTACTACCTGCTGTCAACCAAAGGAAGCGTCTAGCAGGCTTGTGTATGCAGTGTGATAATGTGTGGAAGTGAAACCTATCCAGTGAGGGTAGTGGACATGCGTTGCATGGAGAGAAATGATATGAGAATGATACAATAGAGGTGCAATGTCAATAGTAAAGACAGGTTAAGATCTGATGATGTCAGAAGAAGCTTAAATCTGTATATAATAATGAATAACAGAAAGGAGACCTCGATGGTATGGCCACATTGAAAGAATTGATAAAAGTTTTTGAGTTTGTAGATGTAAAAAGTTGAAGTAGCATGGTTTATTTCACAGAAGAAGGCCAAAGAAAACAAAAGTGATAAGAATAGACTTGAGAGAAAAAAGCAATAAATAAAGACCTGTGCAGAGATAGTGTGGTTTGGAAGTCAACTTCTAAAAATCATCCAATGCATACCAGCATTGAAAAAGAGACGTTTAACCAAATAAATGGTGATGATGATAATGGTGATGATGTTTTTTCTTTGCGAAATGAAAATAGTTTTCAAGTGACGAAAATTGCGAAAATCATTCATTAATGATTTTATCTTTTTAATTGGAATTTGAAACTAAATTTACATTTCCAGCTTATTAAATTAATCATTAAAACACAATAACAACTGTTTTTCATCATGATTTTATGACAAGAAATAATTCTTCATATGCCTGGTTATCATCGAAAGACACTTGCAGAAATAGGGAGGCTTTTAAGAAATGGAAAAGAGATGGAAGGCACCAAAAAGAACATTTGTCAGTGTCAGAGGTTTAATAAAAATGATTATTTATTGTTTTTAGCAAAAGAAATGCAAAAGAAAAACATAGTAATGCCCCTTTTTAAGACTGATATTACACATCTATCGCATCTTTCTAATATCGTTTATCTCCATGCAATGCAAATCCTCAATAATCACTAGCCAGGTTACACTTCCATACATTATAGCACTACATATACATGTATGATAGACTCTTTTTTTTTCTTTTGGTCAAACGGTGGTAACGCTTCGAAAGAAAAAAGATAAAGCTGGAGAATTGATTCAAATGAAATCTAACATTGTGCTTGTCCTGTGTATCACATATAGTGTACATGTGTATTTTATTTTTTATTGTATGTAATCCGGCAGGTCACTTTCTACCTTTAACAAAAAAGGAACAGAGACAATTATCGAATAATATTTTCTATTTAGTTTTATTGCTTTCAGTTTGGTTTAAAGATTATATTGTCTAAATAAAAAGCAAAGAATACGAATAATGTACTTGGCAGGCAATGTTTGATGTATAAAGTAGACAGGATATAGTTCCATAAAAAGATGAAAATAAAAAAGGGTGAATATTACTACTTTCATAACATTTTCTGATATATTTCTATGAACTGCTAGTCGTGGCATGAAGAGGAGGGTCTCAGGCCATCCAACTTTATTAAAATTATGTTCCTTTATCGTAATATTTATCAGTACTAGGACTTACACTTGTGTTTTATGTGCATACAATATAGGAGTTGCCTCTGCAAATCACTAGGGCAAAAACCAAACCTCTACAAGCCACTAACTCCTATTACTGTTCTGATGGCCTCCACACTTTAAAATCTAGTTACCTTAATTATCTTTTCAAACTTAAAGAAAAGAAAAAAGCCACATGGAACAAGAATAGCCGAATAGCGAGAGTGTTCCAATATTTTAGATACTATGGGCATTACAAGCTTTTGTATTTTCATGGTGAAAGTAAAGCAATGAAAGAGTTGTATACAATAAAAAAGAAAGAAGATGGAAAAAATGTAAGGAGCGATTATCATTTTATTTTGCTTAGACAGACAAATGCTAAAAAATTCGAAAAAATAAAAATAAATTAAAAATGGGAAAGTAAAAATCATAAAGAAGTTAAGAAAAGAATATTCAAGATTAGAGAAAATGCAATGAAGAAAATAAAGGATGACAAATTTGGAGGGAAAAGTGGATAAAAAGAAATTGAAGACAGCAACTCATAATGAATGATTTTATAACTAAATTCTGAAAAAGAAAATGGCTGATTTATTTAAGGTTAGCTTAAACTATAAACAAGGCAATAAAAAAAATGGCAAACTTGAATGAAATAAATTCATATAAAATAGAAATTCCTTGAAACTGATTAAAAATGAAGGGAACTTAATAAAGTGTGAATGGAAGGAAATGAGTGAAGAAGAAAAAGGGAGAAAAACAAAGATAATTTAAAGAAGTGCAAGTTAAAAAATGAAGACAACAAAATTGGAGAAAAAAACATGGATAAAGAAGAAAAAGATTAAAGGTTCAGAAAATGGGAAATGAAAAATGCCAGTTGCAGGAAAAATCCGAATATTTCGAATGGATAAAGGCAATGAATCGAAATAAAGCGTGAGTGTTAGCATATTTAAACAGTGATAATCAACAGAGTGTCACATAACGAGGGGACACATTTCAAATGCAGGGTTCCAGATGATTATAATGTTATTCAGTACAAACTATTTTAGTATCGATCACTAATTGAGATTTGGTACCTGGTTGTTTGAAGCCTAAGCTATACTATTACTTCTATTAGTGTATTATGTAATAAATACAGACATGTGTGTGTGTGTGTGTGTAATTATGTGCACTTAATCCCTGATCATATGATAATTAAAAGTGCTCAATGTGTTAAACGCAGAGCTAAATGAAGATGCAAAATTAATCATTCAACAAAGGTAATCTTGGAGAATGGTATAATGACAAACGAATACTGTCCCCCAAAGGAGTTTATGATGTCTGGATGATGAACATACTCTACAGTATTCGTTAAGAAACTTGATACAGATTTATCTATGACTAATGGAGACTTGGTAGCTGTCTACCCAAAGTTAAATCTTTACTATAACTTCTATTAATGTTGTGCTATAGTACGACTTTTTAATTCTCAACTCAGTTTACTATATCTTTTCGAGCTTGAAGACATGAAAAATGTCATATGGAGCAAGAATAGCTGAATAGTAAGGGTGTTCCAGTATTTTAGATGCCCTTAGCATTACAAACCTAATGTATTATAAACTAAATAATAAAGTCCAAATAATAGAAATAATCAACCTTCAACTAAAGAAAAAAGATAGGAGAAGTCCAAATAATAGAAATAATCAACCTTCAACTAAAGAAAAAAGATAGGAGAAGTCCAAATAATAGAAATAATCAACCTTCAACTAAAGAAAAAAGATAGGAAAAGTCCAAATAATAGAAATAATCAACCTTCAACTAAAGAAAAAAGATAGGAGAAGTCCAAATAATAGAAATAATCAACCTTCAACTAAAGAAAAGAGATAGGAAAAGTCCAAATAATAGAAATAATCAACCTTCAACTAAAGAAAAGAGATAGGAAAAGTCCAAATAATAGAAATAATCAACCTTCAACTAAAGAAAAAAGATAGGAAAAGTCCAAATAATAGAAATAATCAACCTTCAACTAAAGAAAAAAGATAGGAAAAGTCCAAATAATAGAAATAATCAACCTTCAACTAAAGAAAAGAGATAGGAAAAGTCCAAATAATAGAAATAATCAACCTTCAACTAAAGAAAAAAGATAGGAGAAGTCCAAATAATAGAAATAATCAACCTTCAACTAAAGAAAAAAGATAGGAAAAGTCCAAATAATAGAAATAATCAACCTTCAACTAAAGAAAAAAGATAGGAGAAGTCCAAATAATAGAAATAATCAACCTTCAACTAAAGAAAAGAGATAGGAAAAGTCCAAATAATAGAAATAATCAACCTTCAACTAAAGAAAAGAGATAGGAAAAGTCCAACTAATAGAAATAATCAACCTTTAACTAAAGAAAAAAGATAGGAAAAGTCCAAATAATAGAAATAATCAACCTTCAACTAAAGAAAAGAGATAGGAAAAGTCCAAATAATAGAAATAATCAACCTTCAACTAAAGAAAAAAGATAGGAAAAGTCCAAATAATAGAAATAATCAACCTTCAACTAAAGAAAAAAGATAGGAAAAGTCCAAATAATAGAAATAATCAACCTTCAACTAAAGAAAAAAGATAGGAAAAGTCCAAATAATAGAAATAATCAACCTTCAACTAAAGAAAAGAGATAGGAAAAGTCCAAATAATAGAAATAATCAACCTTCAACTAAAGAAAAAAGATAGGAAAAGTCCAAATAATAGAAATAATCAACCTTTAACTAAAGAAAAAAGATAGGAAAAGTCCAAATAATAGAAATAATCAACCTTCAACTAAAGAAAAGAGATAGGAAAAGTCCAAATAATAGAAATAATCAACCTTCAACTAAAGAAAAGAGATAGGAAAAGTCCAAATAATAGAAATAATCAACCTTCAACTAAAGAAAAAAGATAGGAAAAGTCCAAATAATAGAAATAATCAACCTTCAACTAAAGAAAAAAGATAGGAAAAGTCCAAATAATAGAAATAATCAACCTTCAACTAAAGAAAAGAGATAGGAAAAGTCCAAATAATAGAAATAATCAACCTTCAACTAAAGAAAAGAGATAGGAAAAGTCCAAATAATAGAAATAATCAACCTTCAACTAAAGAAAAAAGATAGGAAAAGTCCAAATAATAGAAATAATCAACCTTCAACTAAAGAAAAAAGATAGGAAAAGTCCAAATAATAGAAATAATCAACCTTCAACTAAAGAAAAGAGATAGGAAAGTCCAAATAATAGAAATAATCAACCTTCAACTAAAGAAAAAAGATAGGAGAAGTCCAAATAATAGAAATAATCAACCTTCAACTAAAGAAAAAAGATAGGAAAAGTCCAAATAATAGAAATAATCAACCTTCAACTAAAGAAAAAAGATAGGAGAAGTCCAAATAATAGAAATAATCAACCTTCAACTAAAGAAAAGAGATAGGAAAAGTCCAAATAATAGAAATAATCAACCTTCAACTAAAGAAAAGAGATAGGAAAAGTCCAAATAATAGAAATAATCAACCTTTAACTAAAGAAAAAAGATAGGAAAAGTCCAAATAATAGAAATAATCAACCTTCAACTAAAGAAAAGAGATAGGAAAAGTCCAAATAATAGAAATAATCAACCTTCAACTAAAGAAAAGAGATAGGAAAAGTCCAAATAATAGAAATAATCAACCTTCAACTAAAGAAAAAAGATAGGAAAAGTCCAAATAATAGAAATAATCAACCTTCAACTAAAGAAAAAAGATAGGAAAAGTCCAAATAATAGAAATAATCAACCTTCAACTAAAGAAAAAAGATAGGAAAAGTCCAAATAATAGAAATAATCAACCTTCAACTAAAGAAAAAAGATAGGAAAAGTCCAAATAATAGAAATAATCAACCTTTAACTAAAGAAAAAAGATAGGAAAAGTCCAAATAATAGAAATAATCAACCTTCAACTAAAGAAAAGAGATAGGAAAAGTCCAAATAATAGAAATAATCAACCTTCAACTAAAGAAAAGAGATAGGAAAAGTCCAAATAATAGAAATAATCAACCTTCAACTAAAGAAAAAAGATAGGAAAAGTCCAAATAATAGAAATAATCAACCTTCAACTAAAGAAAAAAGATAGGAAAAGTCCAAATAATAGAAATAATCAACCTTCAACTAAAGAAAAGAGATAGGAAAAGTCCAAATAATAGAAATAATCAACCTTCAACTAAAGAAAAAAGATAGGAAAAGTCCAAATAATAGAAATAATCAACCTTCAACTAAAGAAAAAAGATAGGAAAAGTCCAAATAATAGAAATAATCAACCTTCAACTAAAGAAAAAAGATAGGAAAAGTCCAAATAATAGAAATAATCAACCTTTAACTAAAGAAAAAAAACCCAAAACAGAACTACATTTTGTTCTTTTTGAATTAATAAAACTAATTTGCTGAATTAATTTATGAATTTGTTTAAACATGATTAAGCATTACTAAATTCTGAAAAATCCTTTTCATTAAAAAACCCAAATTGTTTGTAGGATGGGTAGTTAACTAGTATTAGTATATGAGGAAAACTAATTGACAAGAAACAAATAAGACGAAGAATTGAAGAGTTGAACATAAAAATGAATAAAAATGTTTATAAAATAAATGAAAATCTCACCAAGTGAATGAGTAAAATGAAAAAAAAAAAATATGTCGATGTTGCAAATTGAAAATTGAACTCCACACTCCATCAATTTTATTGGGTCGATGCCAATTTTTGATGGTCCCAGAAGGAAGGCCACACAAATCTATCGCTCATGGAACATGAATTTCCTTTTAGGTGACAAAACAAAATAAAAAAAAATCATTTTTATTTTTATTTTTAAATAGATAAGTAGGGGAGCTCGCAGGAAACTGACTAAAATTTTGACTTAAATAGTTTTCTTTTCTGCCATAATTGCTTTTGATGCTTCTAAATAGAAACAATAAAAAGAGCAGTCATTTAACCTGAACTCGTTTTTTTTTTTCAAGTTTTTTTAAAACGTTTGACAGCATTAATGGTTTTCGAAGAAGTCGTAAAAACAAATGGGACACATTGGAAATCTTTTTGATATTTATGATATACAAATGCAGAATGGAATAAATAAAGGCAAGAACGGTAGAATGAAGATAGGACGCTTTTGGCGTGACATTCTTTTCTACTCGCAATGATTGCAGAATCTGGGAAATTGCAGAGAAAGCATTCATCCTCTACTAGAAATCTTGGATTCAGAGAACTTGAAGACAGTGAAGTTAAATAATTATATAAGAATAACAAGATGAAAAAAATATGAAATAGTTAATGGCGTTTCAGTTCGGTTGATCTAAAATTCAGCATCTTTTTCCTCCGAAGTTTATCATGTTTTAATGTATTTTACTCTAAAATGTAAACATATCTATCAATAGAGATATGATATCGATCCGTCTAAAATCGAAACTACAATAGTATTTCTATTAATTGTACTATTATACTATCTTCTCAGGCAGTACCTCCTTCTTAGGAGGGTAGTGTAGTATCTACTTTGTTGTCATACCCTTGGGCATTACCTCCTTCTTTAGTAGAGCATATGTTCGCTCGTCATAATACCACCCTCAGACATTACCTCCTCTTCCTTTAGAGGGGGTAGTGTAGTGTCTGTTCTGTAATCATGATACTTTCATATCAGCTATTATATTCTTCTTTTGTTTCTTTTCTAAGATACAGTAGTGATATTTTTGCTGGCGGTGGGGGTGTCACCGCTTATCAAGACCCATGGTTAATGGGATTAAAATGTAGTATATGTTCTGTTCTCGGTCAGCGAAGGAGACATCCTACTGCAGTGAGGAAATTATTTTTATGATACATGAAATGTGTCTATAAGTCAGGAAGCTATTATTTCTGTTGTTCTCATCTGATTATCCAATCTCTTGAAGAAGATTCTTCTAATACCATATTTTTGCATTTTTACGATGCCTCCTTAACAGTTTATATCATTCTTAAGCACCTTTGGCAGAGATTGTACTCAAATGCGTCTATGTAAAATGTACTCCACAGCAACGCCTTATTACGTGATGTTAGGGAAATATACAAACCACATGAACTCCATATCTCTATTTGCTTGCCTCCCACGAGGACAAAGTTAAATACAACGTAGGTTTTTAATGTAGGAAACATTCATCTCCCCAAGTATGGCAAATCTAGATTTGAACCAAAATTAAATCTGTCTCAATGTAATAAGAGCTTTCCTTCACTGACCAAGGACAGAACATATACTACATTTTGATCCCAGCCCAAAGATTCCATGTCAAGTATGATTATTTATGCTCAATACATACCAGCATATAAAACAACTGTTATAGCGAATCTGATAATGATTCCTGTTGCATATTCTGAATTTCTATTGTAATTAACTAGCAGACTGAGTTGGCATTGCCTATGTCCTTCTTCTTGTCTTAAATCCATATTATATTTATTCTTATTTTTTTGCTTTTATAGTGTTCAAATGTGGGGATGGGATTTGAGGATTCGTCCAGCATTACTTGGATGGAAGGATTTGGTTTAAAAATAGATGGTTATATGCTACTAAGAAAAAGCTTCTTTCCTTTAAAAATTATAAGAAATCTTATCAATCGTCGTTTGCCATGGCTGATAGCAGCGTTCACGAGGATCCAACATTTGACTCCTCAGCTGAACATTCACAGGTATCATGAATTGGAATAAATGTATAAAAGATATTACATAGTCTGCAGAAAAGAAGCTGGGTTTCCTCTATCGGGCTAGAAAACACCTTACACCTACCAGTATCTTATATCATTACAAAGTCACTATTTGTCTATTCATACATCTCTGATGCACCAATCACTAGCCCCTCCCTCTTAGAATCCAAAAATCTTAATAAGTCCCACACTATCTACCAAACTCCAGCCCCTGTCTCATCGTTACAATGTTATGTCTCTATATTTGTTTTACAAGTATTTCAATGGAATATGTTCTGACAAACTTGCTGCACTTGTGGCCTCTCAACATAAATACACCCAAAAAACCTGACCAGCAAAAAACTGACACCTCTTCACTGTAGAGTTCCAAAGAATGCCAGAAGATTTTCTACTTTGATACCTTTTTTTCTCAAACAACTTACCTTTAAAATTCTATCCATGCTTCCTGTTTCCCGGACCGTACTAACATGCAGAAAACATGTGCAAGCATCTTGTTATATAATTTTTCCTTTTGATGTTCCTATTAATTTCGACTTTTATGCCTCGATGGAGGTGTGCCTTGATTGAGGGGGAACACAGAATGGAAGATCATCTCAATTAATCAAATGTGTGCGACACATATGTGCGGTCTATGTAGAGGCGAGTAAGACCAATACCAAGATACCAGACTTTGCAGTTTCCAAACTCTGTCACAACATTATGATAATTAATGTTAGGTAAGAATAATGCCTAGTCTTTATTAACCGATTTTAAAAAAATTAATTAAATAAACAAAAATATTATAAGAGTTTTGAATTATATATATATATATATATATGTGTGTGTGTGTGTATACATATATATACATATATATATATATATATATATATATATATATATATATATATATATATATATATATATATATATATATTTATGCTTGCTATCCCGATAGAGAAAACCTGGCTTCTTTTCTGTATGCTATATTGATATAAAATAATATATTCATTTGAAACATATGCAATCCTATAAAGACAATAATAAATAGCATAAAATAATATCAATGAATAAAACAATCTTGTAAAATGATAATTTATAGCTTAAAGTTTATCGTATGATTGAACTTTAGTTTTTATTTTATTTTATTTATTTATTGCAGACTATTATCCTCATCTTTTCTTAGTTGTTTCACGACGTTTCGGCCAACTATTCCTCTGGCCTTCGTCAGGTGGTAACCGCAATGGATAGAAACTCTGAATTTCCTTCCGTAGTTGTTGTCGTCTCACCACGTTTTGGCCAAGTAAGCCTTTGGCCGACTTTGGGTAGAATTTAAACTGCTATCTTCAGACAATTCCCACCTGGAACCATAGAGATTCAACGTCTCTATCAACTGCGCCACGGGCCCCGAAGGGCGATCAAGGTTGGATTCTTTGATTTTATAAATCCACGTTTATTTATTATCTGATCTTCCATAGTCGGCTCTCTACCGAATGGTATATATTATTTTAATTGGAATTCATTGAGATGAGTATTATTTATTAACTTTATTTATTTATTGCGGACTATTATCCTCACCTTTTCTTAGTTATTTCACGACGTTTCGGCCAACTATTCCTCTGGCTTTCATCAGGTGGTAACCGTGACGGATATGAACTCCGAATCTCCTGACTGCATTCACTGCAATTACTGCCTTCCATAGTTGTCGTCTCACCACGTTTTTTTTTTTTTTGCTATTGTTGTATAACGGCATATACACCCTCTTTGTGTTATTCAATGTTTAAAAACAATAACTAGTTTAAATGGTTCTTTGATTGGTTTGTCTGTATAACGGTATATCAAACCTTTTTGGATTGTTAAAGTTTACATGTCGTGGCTTAAAAACAAAATGACCGGCTGGGTTCGAGTTTTATGTAAAAACGGAAACTGAATAAAACTGGAACGAAATACAGAACCAACACACCCATAAAAACTAAGTGAAACCGAAACGCAATAAAAATAAGTTCTATGTAATTATTAAAATAAAATTTTTATTCAAAAGAAAATCTTTATTTAAAAAGTGTTGTGTAATTATTATTTAAATTTTACATCTTTAATTGATTCATAAAAAATATTTCGAAAATAATTTTTAATTTATAATTTAGCATAGAACGTCTAGTAAATAAGGTAGCAGAATGATCATGTTTCGGTATGAACTCATATGACCAACACAGTAGCAAACGTGACCTGCTGAATGTTAACAAAACCAATGGATTGCTAGCTGTTATTGAGAAAAATAATCACTATTTGAACAAGTAAATATTTCAAAGACTTGTAAGTAAAAAAAAATAATGTGGTCGGCTATAGTCAAGGGGGACCAGAAGGTTCTGTATTTATTGGCTATTATACTTATCGCACCACTCCTGTTCTCACCTAACAATGCTAAGTGTTTTGAAAGGGGGGCATCAAGTACAATATTTTGAGTCTTTAATATGACTCAATCGAGGATTGAACCCTGGTTTCTTGACTGATTAGAGCAGGCTCTAATAATCATGCCTATGTCCACAGTCTTATATGTTATTGTTATTTGTTTTAGCAAAAGTGCTGATCAATTTTTACCGTGCTATTGAAGTAAAAAGTTATTTTTTGTTTTTGAATTTGAATAACTTTAAACGGCAACTTTTATAATAAACCCAACATCATAAATAAAACATGTCGAAATTGCTTTGTCTTGACGTTTAAATTAGGCGTTTAAATTTTCACAAAAAAGTGCCAAGCAAGTTCGTGTTGTTAAGGTTTACATGATTTGCATAATAACTTCTAATCGACTGCACACACACACACACACACACACACACACACACACACACACACACACACACACATATATATATATATATATATATATATATATATATATATATATATCGTAATCAGGTTTTTATTACACAGTACATAATCAGATCAGTTTCGTTAGGCATATAAGACAAATATTGGTGTGCTGTTAAAAAAAATTGCATTTCTGATCGATTTTAATATTTGTTCCTGTTCCATATTTAATTTTAGATTAGTCATAGGAAGGGAGGAGAGCTTTTACCCTAACATCCAGACGTGCTAACGCTATCACCTTCTGTTACAAAGATAGGCTTACCTAGGAATGAACTCGTCCACACATAGTAAATACGGCTACCAATTTGGAGAGAGTGGAAGGGTACCACAAGTGGGTAGCACACCCGTTCAGGTTCCAGCCGCGACAATCAATCCGACAGTGGTCATTTCGATGGCCTTTTACCTACTGGACTGAGGTAAATATTCTGGGTAGCTTAAGGAGGTCAACCCTCCTAGGCCTTGCTCCCCGGTTTTTGTGGGGAGCAAGTGTATCGCTTGTTGTCTGAGGTCTCATCTCAGGGAATGCTGACGGGGCTACTCAGAGTTACTTTTGCTCTTCCTTTAGGAGCGCTGGCTCATTTATCCCACTTTCCGACCTTGTGTCACATCCTTTCGCGATGAGAGAAGGTAAATACCAGAAAGCCACAAGTAACTGAGTCAGAGGAAGGCGAGAGAAAATATTCTCATCACCCGTGTTATTAATGTATGACGGTTAACCAAGAATATACTGTTTGAATTGAAACTCGCGTCCGTGCTATTCTTTT
This sequence comes from Euprymna scolopes, assembly GCF_053919585.1. Classification (NCBI taxonomy): domain Eukaryota; kingdom Metazoa; phylum Mollusca; class Cephalopoda; order Sepiida; family Sepiolidae; genus Euprymna; species Euprymna scolopes. The sequence goes on along the minus strand of NC_136499.1, from coordinate 75,566,402 downwards.
TTTATTAACCTATGGCCATAACAACTGGCCAACGACAATTCGATGATTCAGGACTGAAATCTGAATTTAAAATAACCCAGTCTCCAATAACAACTGGCGAACTAAACGAAAAAAAACTTAGGGTTCTACATAGCATTACAAAAAAGAATTGAAAAGAGGAAAGCAGGGTCCGACGTGAGATTATTAGAGAAAACAAAAACGAAAATCTACATACTGCTAACTAGAAAATGTTAAAAAATGTAAGAATTTATTCCTGGTTGTTCTAGACAATAACAATTCATTGTTCTTTGACCATTTACACATAAAGTTACTATACGGTAAAAAAAAAAAATATTTTTTTACAGTAGAAAAAGTCTTAAGGAGAAGGATTTCTCTTCCCCCAATTTTGAACCAAAAACGGCAGTATTGATTTAAAACTTGTGGCAGTCACGTTCAAAAGACTTTATAGTCGTTAAACCAAATTTCCAAAAGAGTGTTGCACTTTCTCTGAAAGATTATTTTATAAAAGTGCTTCCGTCTTCAATTGGTTGATTTTACAAGTTTCTTTAGTGTCCTGAAAACGCTTTTAACATTGAAAACCACAAAAATAGTGGAATGTTAAGCCATATGACGTTAGGGAGTTATTCCATAAAAATACTAGAACATGCTTAAAAAAATCTTTCCTATTTCTTTGTATTTTTTTCGTTTTTTTTTTCTTTGAAGAAAGAATATTTTGTATTCCGCTTGTCTCTGAAAGATGAACGTATTTGAAAACATTATGGAAGGCCTAAGAGAAGTTTTCGAGCAAACGATGAAATCACATGTTCCAGCTTCAACAAAGGACCGCGGAATACACGCTTCAGCAACAAAAGGAACAGAAAGAACAACAGATGTTCTTTCAATTACAAAACAAGAGGAAAAATTATAACGCCAGCAGAAAGAGCAACAAAAGTTGTTCTTTCAATTTCAGAAACAATTACTTATTAAAACATTAAATAAAAATGAACGTAATGAAAATTACACAGCATTTTCTCACAAGCTCTTTGGAATTCTATTGAAACATTTACTTATCTTTCAGGTGAAAATAAAACATTTGAAGCTTTCTATTGAAAACACAAAGATCCTTTTACGGTAGACGTCAAGGAATATTTGAACACTAAAAAGGTTCGCATACCTTTAAGAAAATTCGGGACTATTTTCTACGAAAGAAAACAAGAGAATTACAGTTCTTTGATAAAATTAAACTTTTAGCAGAGTTATTTAGTCCAAACAAAATTCTAAAAGATGGAAGTGTTTTAACTTATGAAAGCGGTATGAGGACGATTATATTACATTTGCGTCCATTGTAAATAAGTATTGTGACGACTTTCGATTGTCAGAATAATCAGCGGACGATATCAAATGATTAATTTTTTTGTTTGTTTTTTTGTTGACTTTTTATATAGGTGTCACCACTTATTAAGGCCGAGAGGCCACTCAAGGATAAGGGTTAAAGAGTGTACAGTCGTCAAAAGGACAATATAGTAATCGATAGTAATGGAAGTTCGTAAATTTGTTAACTTAAGTGTAACGGCTCATCAGAAATTTGTTCACGTTGGACTTGAAGACAACCATATTATAGACAGCTGGAAAGCAGGAAAACGGAAGACAATTCCACGGGCGTGCAGTTCTAAGAAAGAAGCTTTGATCATGGAATCTACATTTAGGTTTAGGCACAGATAAAGAGTGGGGGGGAATTATTGATAGTGTTTTCTGCTAGATGTGTTTCTTGAGAAAGTTTGGCGAGGGGGAACCATAGATTGTACTCAGTCGAACACTTTCCATGAAAATAACGATAAAGCAAAGACAAACTCGCAACATCTCATCTGTGAGATAGAGGTTGCAGTGAAAAGAAAAGGACATCTCCCACAAGGCCACAAAGTCTATTTTGAACCCTATCAAGGCAGGACAAGTCCTTTCTAGTAGCTCCTTCCCAGATGTGGCAATAGTATTCCATCCTTGGACGTGCATGGCTCTTATATAGATAGAGAATTGCATCAGCAGTGAGATATCTACTAGATCGATAGAAAGATCCCACCATTTTTCCAATGGCCTTGGCAACAGATTTGATATGCGTATTCCATTTCAGATCAGGAGTAAAGGTCAAGCCCAGAAGCTGGTCAAAACTTAAGGCTTCCCCAAGACTAGAGCCATTCATTTTAATTGATGCCAAATGGGGATCGGAACGTTGATAATGTAAAGATAGAAGCTTGGTTTTAGATGCATTAAAAGTAACCAGCCACTCCTTTCCCCATTGTACAATGTGATCAAGATCAGAGGAGAGAGAAACGGAGAGAACTTGGTCATTTACGGTCTTAGATGTGCTACCATAGATGGTAGTGTCATCAGCAGAAATGTCTACAAATGATGTAAGGATGTGATTTGGAAGATTACTAATGTAGATCAGGAAAAGAGTTGGGCCCAGGATGGACCCCAGAGAGACTCCAGCATTAATACTGTAAGCTTCTGATTTTTGCCCATCAACTACTATTCTTATGAACCTATCAGAGAGAAATGATTTAATAACTGAGAAGACATTTCCAGCTATACCATAGTTGGAGATCTTGTGAAGTAAACCTTTATGCCATACCCTATCATACCCTTTGATATGTCAAGAGCAATTGCCCTAGAAAGGTTACCTCTGTCAAGAAATTCGCTAATCCTATGAGATATAACTGTAAGCACATCTGCTGTAGATCTAGCAGAACGAAAATCATATTGTGTGTCACTAAGAAGGTTATTTTTGCTGAGATGATTGATTACTTCTCTATTTAACACAGATTCCAGCAACTTACTCATGACGCACAGGAGACTTATTGGCCTGTACTGAGAGGGGGATGAACGATCACCTAAATTCTTAAATACAGGTCATACCGATGAGATTTTCCAGGGTGATGGGAAGCAATTCTCCTTAAGACAACGTTTAAACAGTTTTGTAAGGATGGGTGCTAGTTCAGGTTGAAGTTTTTTGAGTACTATAATTGGAATACCGTCAGGGCCGGTTGCTTTACTGGATTCAAGGTTTTTGATTAGCTTAGCAACAGTACGTACAGATATTTGTGTATCACATAGCATGTTTTCTGGTACAGGAGGAAATATTTAGGGTTGGCGGCCTTGGTCGCAAAGGGTAGAATTAGCTGCAAAGTTCTTGGCAAAGAGTTTGGCTTTGTCTGCTAACGAGATTAACTCAGGTCCATTGATGATAGTTGGGATAGAGCATACGCTTCTGTTCAGGATTCTGTTTACTATTTGCCAAAACTGGTTAACCAAGCCATTGCTCAGCTACTTTGGACTTGACGGACTGAGCATATAACTCTCTTGCGTTCTTTATTACTTTCTTACAATGGTTGCATGCAGTTCTGAAAGCGGCTTTAGTTTCCATACATCTATTACGTTGGAAGCAGTGGAAAAAGTGATTTCTGTGTGCAATAGCAGCAGCACATTCTGGAGAAAACCATGGCTGGCTATTAGGTTTTTGCTGGAAGTTTTTCGAGGATATGAAACGATCTATACCTACAATTAACCATTCCATCAGGTCTGATACTATAGAGGACACGTCCTTTTTAAACATGGAACGCAGAGGTAGATCTGATATAAATGTACGGAAGCTATCCCAGTTAGCCATAGTGTATTGATATACTGTACGATGGAGAAGTACGCCTGAGGACTTATTACAGTTCATTTTTATCTTAATTGATACAACTGAGTGGTCGGAAGATCCAAGAGGAGACAGGACGGAAACTGAACATAGTTCAGGGCAAGGTGTAGGAGACTCGCATACTGGCCGTCATTGTCAGGCACACGGGTGGGTTCGTGAACAATCTGTGTGAGGTCATAAGCAATGGAGAAATCGTAACAGAACCTCCTCTCATCATCGGTCTTGTTTGAGTGGGTCAACCATTCCACATTGTGAGCATTGAAGTCTCTACATACGTCTCCACATACATGAATGTTAGCTGAAGGATAAGCTGATAGAACTTGATTAATTTTCTCAGATATGCTTTTAAAGATAGTAACTGCTGTTATGGGTGCGATAGAGAGTAAATATAAATGCAGTAGTGTGAGCTAGTGCAACCCGGAAGCACATATAGGGTAAGTTAGGATCTTCTCTGGAGATGTCCCTACCACATGGAAAGCCATCTTTAATATAGGCACATATTCCATGCCCATGGCGATCTTAGGGGTCAGATTTGGAAGTTAAGTTAGAGTATCCCTTAATTACGAACTCATTTAGGGAAATAGCCTGTCCAATTCCAGTTTCGCTTAAAAATAAAAGGTCTGGTTTAGTCTCCTTTTGTTTCCTTTAAAAATGCGGAGATAAGACTAGAGGGTTATCGAGACTAGAAAGTGAATCAAACCTCACACTGAAAAAACTGGATGAAGATTGCGAAGGGGTAATCATTGTTAAAAGTTATTCAAAAAATATCGAGGAGTCTTGTGTAACATATATTTAAAGAATTAAGTACAAGACAAAAATCTCTTCCCTGGGAAAGATATAGGAAACAAAAAGTTGGGGCATTCACAAGAGAAAAATAGTCGACCCGTTCAAAAGCAAAAATTACCCCCAACCCATGTTATCGTTGCGGGGGGCATATTGGGCGATGGACTGTTTATACTAAAACAAAATGCAACAATTTGTAGCAAATTTAGCCACAAAGTGGTGTACTGTAGAAATAAGAGAGATAATAGAAACAGAGTTAGGGAAGCGAGATCAAATGAAAAAGTAGATAAAAATCTACGAAAATACGGTGTTTTCGAAATACAACGGCTAAACTGCAACTAGACTTGGGTTCGGATCTTTCGATTATAAATCTTTACATATGGGAAAAAAAGAAAAGAAAAAAACTACGATGAAAAAGACAGACAAAACAACTTATGTAGTAACGGGAAACAACTTAAAAATGAAGGTGAATTAATGCTATCCATAATATTAAATGGCATCACAAAGAAATTAACACCTGTTGTCCATAGAAATTCTAAAAACCTATTTGGATCTGATTGGATGAAGTGGAGCGGTTTAAATTGTGGAATCACCCAATCAGTAATTTTTGCTAAAAAGTGCAATATATGACAACGGATGCCTTAAAGACAAATTAAAAGAAAAATATGAGTGTTCCAGGCTCTGAAAGGCGAAAACAAACTGTTACTGTTCCATACCAATCAAAACTAGTTGTCTGCTATCGAAAACGGCGCTTGATCATGAACCAAGAAACCAGCAACATGCTAGCCTTTAAGTGATGACATCTCCAATCAACCCAGTCGTAAGTGGCCATGCAATTTACAACAAGTGCGAAACGCAACTCAGTCTTTCCTTGTATGTGAACGTACAACTGACATCACTAAAGGCTATTACGCTCGGAAAATTAATAGTATCAAAACGATTTTTCCACAATATAGATGCCTCATGGGACCGGTTTACCCAGCGTCCCTTCAAAATAGTTTATCAGTTTGGCGGCACTAGTGGAAACCTGGGCAGTATCACCTCTTGTATGATGAATTATTACAAGTGGGTCCTATGTTAGTTCATATATTTAAATTACTTATATCTGACTATGCAGACGCAAAGTACTCAATTACTTTACCAAATTTTCTTAATTAATACGTGGCAAAATACTAATAAAAAGATTTTTGCAATGACAGATTTTTTTTTTAATTTTTAAAAGAACATGCCATACTGGGAGGAGAGCATAATCGCTAGGAGGATCAGCCAGATGGTGTATATAATCCAATGACAAAACCATATGCATAAGAGGCATATCGATCAATTAAAAATCTAAATGAAATGAATCCCATTAGTATAGAGGATAAAGTGGAATAACTGACCGAGACCATTTATGAGACGTTTGACCACGATTGCCCTCAGTATACACCGAACAACAAAGGTCAAGAAAAAATAGGAAATTTACTGAGGCGTTAACAATTTATCTTCAAAATAGAAGATATTAAATGGAAATAAGAAACATTTTACGTAATTGTGGGTGGATGTTAGGGAGACATACCTATTTGCTATGAACTCATCCACACCTAATAAATACGGCTAATAATTCAGAGAGAGTGGGGGAAAGTCAGAGGACGACAAGAGAAAGTACTCTCGTCACCTGTTTAACCAAGAATATACTGTTTGACTTGATATCCGCGTCCATGTTATACTTTTTACTAAACTATGACCATACCGCCTACATTTAACTAGAAAGAGGGTGAAAGAGAGAGAGAGAGAGGGGGGTGGGGAATGGAGAAAAATGAAAAATCTCGAGAAAGTAAAAATGGAAAAAAGGAAAGAAAATCGCCTGCAGTTACAGCAGAACACCGAGATATGGCATTAAAAATTACTAAGAAAATACAGTACAGTATATAATACGCATGGACATAATCAAATCTAATATATAAATCTCGCTATGTCTGTCTGTGTCTCTGTCTCCGTTTTCCAATTTGTATCTCCTCCCAGACGGAAGGTCGCTGGACGGCGTGCAGTAACTCAAAACATTGCATTTTTTGGTGCAGAATTTTATTAGAGGCATTTACTCGGTTAAAATAATGTCTAAGGAGTTCAAAAAGGGGTCAAAATTGAAAGAAATCACAACTTGGCAAGCGTAGCGCAATGGCGTAATTCTATGCATGCATACGTCCTGTAAAACAGACATCTATTTATTATTTTTATTTCTACGTAATTTTAAACAAAGTCAATGTCTTTTATATGCATTTGAAAAAAATGCTGACTAATGTCATCGGAAATGACGTAAGCTCTCTATAATGGCGTTAATTTTTACTTCTCACAGACGTGTTCGACGTGTTTCTGCAATATAATATCGAAAAAAATACTCATTTGCATGTTTAAAAATGGTACCTACGTGAGTGCCGTGTCTCAAATGGTGAAAATATCCAAGAATCACGACAAATGATAAGGTAGAAAAAATTACGAATTAAAATATGTACCGATAAGAACAAAATACAGTTGCTGTTTTAAAAAGCAAACAATGGATTTTAGCATCAGTTGAAAACTGCTGAGTCATTATACCGGAAATGGCGTCATTTCTCTAAAACTTGACTGGCCATTTTGTTTAGCATTTGTTCAAATATGATATCCTAACTCTGTTTATGGAGCGGGAATAAGATGGCTTGAATGCAAAGAACAGACACTACACTATGAATGGCCATTTTCTTTAGTATTAGTACAAATATGATATCTGTACTCTGCGTATGGGGGATTATGTGATCACTCGAATGCGGAATAACAGGTTCTACACTTTGATCTTAGCCAAAAGACCAAGTAACCGTATTATATAGTATACTTTCCTTCCAAACATTATCTTCTATTAAAAAATGCATAAAAAAAGTCTTTATGATGTACGACACTGACATTACATGTCATATTCCATTATCTTCTCCTTAAACATATATTGGACTCACTTCTTAACTAATTAACCGATCATTATAAAATTTAAGTATGTGCCTATGTTTATATATTTATATATAGTGAACTCCCTCCTAAACTAATTAACCGATCATTATGAATATTTAGTATGTGTATATGATTATATATTTCTATGTATTGGATTCACTCCTAAACTAATAAACCGATCATAAAGAAATTTAAGTATGTGTATATGATTTTATATTTCTATGCATTGGATTCACTCCTAAACTAATTAACAGATCATTATGAATTTTTAGTATGTGTGTATGATTATATATTTCTATGCATTGGATTCACTCCTAAACTAATTAACCGATCATTATGAATTTTTAGTATGTGTATATATTTATATATTTCTTTGTATTGAAAAGTATTGTCTGTGTATCTACATTTGTATAGATGTTATATTCCAAATATCACATACAATGATCACTTACGTTTTAATGTATTTATGTATACAAGAAATTCTAACCAAGAAATAAGGTACTTGTACCACATAGCAGTCATATGAAAAAACAAAAAAAATCTTACCTGTGACATACATAAAATTATTAAAACCGAAAATAACGTTATATATTCGAGTAGTATGACTTTTAAATGAGAAAAAATGTGCTGTATCACTATAGAACCCAGATGAAAAAAAACAAATACTTATGCTTGACGTACAGAAAATTTAGCACAACAGAAAATTACATAAAAGTATCGATTTCTTTCCTTTTTAACTTAGAAATAAGGTACAGGTACAGTATCCTACCCAAGAAAGAAGGTACTTGTACAGTATATTATTATCTATATGTTAAACAAAGAAAATCTTACCTATGACATACAAAAAAGTAATCAAAACTGAAAATCATGTAATATATTTGAGATTTATATAAGAAATAAGGTGCTTCTTCACTATAACACTCTGGTGTAAAACGAACAAACTCTTACCCGTGACACACGGAAAAGTTAACCCAATATAAAGTTATGTAAAACCATCCAAGAAATAAAGTACTTGTGCAGTATAGTATTCATATGAAAAAAGCAAAGAAAACCCTACCTTTGACCACATATAAATTATTTAAACTAGCAATCACGTAATATAACTGAGTAGTATTACATTAAGATAAGAAATAAGGTGCTTCTTCACTATAGCACTCAGATGAAAAAAAATATTCTTACCTTTGATGCATGGAAAAATTAGCATAAAAGAAAATTACGTAAAATAATCGAGTAGTTTCCTTCTTAAATTAGAAATAAGGTATTTGCACACTATCTTAACTGAGAAATTAAGTACTTAGACAGTATAGCGCCTGTATAAAAAATAATTGTCCATGTGATGTACGAAAATTCTGTTTATCGTCTTTATTGTTCATACTCTAAAAATTCTGTTCAAGTATCAAATAGTTTTTGATAATATTAGTCATATTCGAAAAATCCCATAAATTAATCTAACCTTCTGTATTCAGGTGGCCGTGGGGGAGTTAGTGTCTGTTTTGTTGTCATAAATCAATCTCCCAAGCATTATTAATTACGTTATTTCATATATAGTTTAAAGAGCGGGTTATATGAATTTAGTGCCAGAAATGGCTGAAGCAGTTTACAGTCTAAAAATTACTTTTTACATATATATTTTTAAGAGGGCGGTATATGGAATCAGTCCTGGAAATGGCTGAAGCAGTTTCCAATCTCAGAATTACTTTATTTCATGTATATTTTTAAAATGAAGGAGTATATGGAGTCGGCCCCATAAATGGTTAAATCAGTTTATGATCTAAAAATTGCATTTTATAGAATTATATTTTAAAAAGAGGGATATAGAGTCAGTCCCGGAAATGGCTAAAGCAATTTACGATCTGAAAATTAATTTATTTCATATATATTTTTAAGAGTGGGGAAGTGGAGAATATGGAGTCAGTCCCGGAAATGGCTGGAGTAGTTTACGATCTCAAAATTACTTTATTTAATATAATTTTTTAAGCGAGACAGGGGGAAATATATATGGAGTCAGTCCTGGAAATGGCGGAAGCAATTTACGATTTTAAAATTACTTTATTTCATGTATATCTAAAAGAGTGGGAGAGGAATGTGTAGTAGGCTGTGAAGCACTTTACGATCTCAAAATTATTGTATTTCATATATTTTCTTAAGAACGGGATTATGAAGTCAGTCACAAAGATGGCTGAAGCAGATTATGATACCAAAATTACTTTATTTCATAGATATTTTTAAGAGTGGGAGAATATTGTGTCTTCCCTGGAAATGGCTGAAGCAGTTTACGATCTCATAATTACTTTATCTCATATATATTTTTAAGAGAGGTGAATATGGAGTCAGTCCTGAAAATGGCTGAAGCAGTTTACAACCTCAAAATTATTTTGTTTCGTATATACTATAGTATACCCACGGAATCATATTCCAGAAATGACATTTATCTTGCTAATATGTTTTCGCTGGTGGGGAAAGAAGAACTACAGTAATATTGACAATCATAGTGGAGCGAAGGATGCCTGATCACTATCCATATCAATGCATTTATGTAATTTTTTTTTTTTTTTGCTGAGTTCTGTTCAAGAAATTATATCATTTCACTAACATTGGTATTCAGGAGGGGAAAAACACATTAATGTGGAATTTTATAGTGAAGCAAGAGTTACCTAATCACTAACCTTCTCAGTGTATTTTTTTAACCAGCTGAGTAATCTTCCAAAAATTACATCTTTTGTCAAAAAAATTTAGTGTCTATAGTAGAGAAAGATGAAACACAGTGATGTGGAATTTTATACTGAAGTAAGAGTTGCCTAATCATTAACCGTGTCAATGTATCTACATATTAATTTTTAAATATACATGCTGAAAATTTCATGCCCTAGGAAAGGAACAATAATTTCATACATGTGTAATATCCGTCCTATGGTAGGTAAAATATTCTTTTGCTCGAGATAGCAAATGATACATAGACATTAAAAATTCCTCTATCCTCTTCATTTTTCTTATTGTTTTATACGGTCCTGAACAACGCTGGGTAGCCCTGCTAGAAACATTATAAGTAACACCATAAGGCGGGGTAAATATCTTAATCAAAGGCCGGAAAAACATTGTATTCAACATCGTAACCTGAAAAAACTGTATCCTAGGGCCACCATATCCCGAGGTTCTACTGTAAATAGTTAAGTGCCTAACCGGCATGCGATTATAAAAAGAGAAAAATGAAAAGGAGTTGGAAGAAAGAGTGAGAGAGAGAGAGAGAGAGAGAGAGAGAGAGAGAGAGAGAGAAAGAAGGAAATGTGTGCAGTTAAAAGCATAATCTTTTGTTAATTGCACAGATTGCTAAATCAGTTATCATGATGTACTTACACACAGAAGTTTTGATTTCAAACTTTATCTGAGGCATAATTTTACTGAGTTTGTCTTCAAATAAATATTTTTTTAATTACAATATTAAGCAGACATTTCATTTTGATTTTGATCTGCAATTTATGCAATTGATGGAAAATAGGATCCTGGGCAATTCCGGGTATGCTTGCTGGTATTAAATAAAGACATTATCACCGGAATTATCGATGTTTCGAATATTTATTAAGAAAAATTATTCCTATCGCTTAGTATTCGTATTCAATTATTCTGTAATAAACCGACTTTAAGGAATTGTTTGACTTTCATCAAGGTCATGCTAAAGGTTGAATGGCCACACTTATTGGATTGACTGCTAAATCATCCGAATATGACGCATAGATTTGATTGGACTGAAAGCCTGAATAATCAAACGAACGTCAAAACCAACGAGATTTTATGTCTATCTCTTCATTCTTGTAGTTTCATTCTTAAATATGATGTTGCTTGAAACATTCTTATAGTTTCGCCTTCATTTGGTCTGTTTCCTTCAAAATTCCCCACTATAATGGTCTCATTGTTTGAGGAGGTCATAACCTTTTTAAGAGACTCTTCATAAATGAGGTTCACTGTTATCAAATTTCAGGCTCATAGGGCCATATATATTTGCTTTCCTACGAAGGCAGAGTTGGACGCGTTCGATTTCTTAATATTAAGAAAATCCAGCTCCTCACAAAGAGGCACTGTGGATTTTGACAAAAATAAAAATTGCATCAGTCTAGAAGGATTTCCTCTTCATTGACCGAGGACAGAACGGATACTTTGATCCCAGCCGAAAGAATGCGAAGTCAAATAACCTAAAATCAATTAGCATGCACATAGACACACATTAATTATTAATTGTAATAATAAATAATTTAAACTGTGGAAAATTTAAAGTAAAATAATTATTAATATATGCTTCAGTATGTAATAGATTTTGCTAAATATTACATTTAAATGGTCTTGTATCAGTAGTATTTATTAAAAACCATATTCTTGGAATTTATTTAGTATTTATTAAAATTCATTAAAAGAAACATATTAGTAGAAATTTTCAGAACCACATTAGTAAAGAAATAACATTACACATCATGACAAAAAATTCTTAAAAGAATATGCTAGAATATTTATTCAAACTGTCAGAATTTTTTTATAGTAACTTGAAACGTTATTTAATGACAATTCGGATGAAAGTTTTCACAAATGCTATCATTTTAGTTTAGAAGATTACTCAAAGAAGAGTCAAATTAAAGATTAAATAAAGATTTTCTTCCTGAAAATTCTAATCTTTTTTTCTATCTATTCAGATATATTTTGTCAGGCTAAAATCAAAGATGTTGGCCTCTTCATTATGCCAGATTTATGAAATAGTATCCTAAGAGTCATCAGTTCAATAGTTTCTACTCTCTAGTGTTTTTTTTTATTTCTTTTGTCATTAACATAGGGATGGTGTATTCTTCCAAATGCCAGATAATCGCCTGCTAGTCAAAGTTTTCTTTTAAGGGAAACTATTTACAATTTTTTGCACTTGGTTTTCCGAGAATACTTTCTAGATACATTAAAAAACGTATTTTTATAAGGCCTTTACCTCTTATTATAACTGGTATCATGTTTCTAATTTGAGTATGAGCGCGCGCGTGTGTGTATTCATGTAAGCCAGATTATTTTATAGATAAAATTGAATCGTAATTACTCATATATATAAAAGGTTTAGCTTTTGATACAATAAGTTAAGTATATATATATATATATATATATATATATATATATATATATATACACATGTATAAATATATACATACATGTATAAATATATATATATATATATATATATATATATATATATATATATATATATATATATATATATATATATATATATATATATATATATATATAATGGGTAAAGACATGCCAACGAAAGAAAAATGTTTATTTAAATGAGTGGGGTTACCAACAATTATTATGTTTTTTATACTTGTTTTATTATTTGATATTTCCAATTTTGAAATATTTTTTTTTTATAATTTTCATGCGTTTCGGACGATCTTGTGTTTTTTAAAGTGTCTTCTTCAGAAAATTTGTAAAAATAGATGTTTTCGCTTAGCCATTCTGATGGGAAAATCTTTTATCATCAAAAATAAAAAAAATATCAAATAATAAAACAAGTATAAAAACATAACAATTGTTAGTGATATCACCCATTTATCAATACAATATAGTAAAATATATTTCCTGAACCCATGAGTTTTTTTATGTTTTACATCTCTTCGGTGGAAAAATAGTAGAAAATATTATAAAAGGTTTGCACCTGATTTGCTAAAGGTAATAAACTTAGAAAATTAAATTAAATGTTTTTAAAGTTTTTAAATCATTGTAGCTACATAGAATAAGGGAAATTGGATATTTTTTCATGTATCAGTTTCAAAATTTAGTTCAAGCTTCCAATCAATTTGTGAATAAAAACCAAAAGATATCTGTAGACAGGCAAATAAAATAAAATTAAAATTAAATGAAAATAACTAAATAAAAGAATTGTTTATCAAACCAAAGCAAAATGTTCTTTAAAAATCAGATGCAGTTTTTGTTATCAGGATTATATTTGTAAGTCAGCACAAGTGAAAATGTTATGTTGTTAAAATCGAAAAATTTAAATTCTATCTTCTAAAAATAAGGAAGTGGTAGGAGTCTTTTACTTGAAGAGAGGGGGAGAAGGAAAAAGAAAAAAATAAAGGGAGCGTCTAACTTTTAATCTTGAATATGAAATATCTAGACAGGATTTGACACGATTCAAAAAATAGGTCAAGATTCAAGCTAAGACGGGAAAGAAAATAAACTAAAAGAAAAAAAGAAAAAGAAAGAAACAAAAAGCCTAGTAATATAAAAAAGAAAAGGCTGAGTAATGTTAAAAAAAGAAAGAAAGGGAGAAAAAGGAAAAATAAAAGCCCCAGTTCTGTTTGCTTTCTCTTAATATATAATGCTGAAATTTATAATTCTAATACATAAAGTAAAATCCAACGTATTTACTTAATGATAATAATATTTAATCTAAATCTTAGAGTTGGATTAATCAGTGAAAATATTGTATATATTAACAAGGTGTATTAACATAAAAAGATATAATAATAATAATAATAATAATAATAATAATAATAATAATAATAATAATAATAATAATGATAATAATAACAATAATAATAATAATAATCATAATAATAATAACAATAATAACAAGAAAAATCATCATAATAACAATAATAATAATAATAATAATAATAATAATAATAATAATCATGATACCAATAATATTAGTAGCCTGAAAAATAATAAGAATAAAAGTAAAAATAATAATAATAATAATTATTAAAATATTACTACTTATAATCATAACAATAATAAAAGTAGCATTTATAATAACAATCATAATAGTGATTATTTTAATAATAATATAATATTAATGTAAAAAACGATGATAATAATATTAATGAAAATAATGATAATAATGTTAGTGACAATATAATAAATAATAATAATAATAATAATAATAATAATAATTACAATAATAATTACAATTGTATAATAGCACCACTATTACCAATGCTATCACTAAAACAATAATAAAATAAAATAATAACAACAATAATAAAATATAATAGTATTAATAATAATAATGGTAAAAACAATAACGATAATGATGATAGTAATATTAACGATAATATAGTTAATAATAATAATAATAATAATAATGATAATAAAAGTCATGGCGATAAGGATTATATCTGTATAATACTACTACTACCATCATCAATGCCACCAGTAAAACATCATGAAATAATTATAATATATATATATATATATATATATATATATATACATATATATATACATATATATGCACACACACGCACATATACATATACATACACATACATACACACATGCATATATATATACATATACACATATACACACATACATACATATGCATATATATATTTTTATTATTACTACTATTACTGCTACTGTTTTATATATATATATATATATATATATATATATATATATATATATATATATATATATATATATATAACAGTAGCAGTAATAGTAGTAATAATAAAAAAAAAATAATAATGGTTAAAAAAAAAATTGATTGCCAATAAGTACCAGAGATGACGCATTTCGAGTATTGTGAGTTTTTGCATTTCCAAATATGTATATAGCGCGAAAATATTTTTCAACAAGAAACTATATGATCTACTTAACAGTATGAAAATGTAGCTTCATAATGGTATTGATTAGGGGGTGTTAAAACAGTGTTAATGCAGTATTCACGCAAATTCCTATGAGTGAAATTAGCGTTTTGAGATGTAAATTATAACATGTGAAAACGTGCATGGTAAGTTACTAAACAGTATGGACTAGAAGGGCATTAGTATATAAGCTAAAAGAAATGTAGTATATTAGGTGAATAGTAATAAGTTGTGGCTGTTTTATTTTTCAAACGGTAAATGTTTAAGGATAATCTATGTTATTTTAAGATGGCTGTATTAAAATTTTTTCTTGTGCTTACATCTAGAAACTAACTCATTTTTTGGCATTTATTATAGGTTTAGGGAAAGTTATAATATTAACTGCTTCGGAGATACAAAGATTACAAAATTTAGATCCTGGAGTGTATGATCTAGCTTTTTTCAGTATACTCCATTTGATTGAATAGGGAATCTTCCTGTTCTCTAGACTATTAATTAATTTAGTTAAAGATGTACTATTATTGTTTTGTGTTCTTTCATCTTTGGAGGAATGAATGTGGTTTGAAATTCTTATTTTTATTAAGTTTGAGGTTGCACCAATATAAGTGAATGTTTTTAGTATATTTTCATTGTTTAATGGCTTATTCAACTCAGGGGCGGCAATTGTTATGTTGGGAAACCGTATTGATTGAAATTCTGAAGATATGCAAGGCGAAAGCTGGCTAGTATCCTGTGGGTTTATATTAGAAATAATATTATTAGAATTGCTATTTTGGTTGTTGTTGATGTTATTAGAATCTTGGCTACCTATATTTGCGCCCAGGGTATTTTGATTAGACTCATTATTTGTTCTGTAGATTTGGTTGCGCCTATGTGTCGTCAATTGTGTCACCGTGTAAGCATATATCACATCTTTGTGTATGCAATTGTTATTTAGAGGGCATTCATTTTTATTTTGGCAGTTACATTTATTCCTAAGGACTAAATTATTGGAAATATTCTAGGCTTTTTTAATTTTCATATTATTTGTTGAAATTATAGTCTGGGCTAGATTCGGCATTGTAGAGCATGATATTTTTATAGAGTTTTTATTTAATATTTTGCACACCAGTAGATTTATTGTATTTTATTATTCTGAATAATTATATATATATATATATATATATATATATATATATTATTATTATTATTATTATTATTTTCTTTTTACTGGGGATGGGTCATTTTACTAGATGACAGACATTCACCCACTAATTCAGTCATTCCAACCGAGAGATCTTTTTTTAAGGTTCTGGCCGTTCTTTTGAACGCAATTGCTTGTATTTCTTTTGCACTTGGTTCACTGAGTATATCGCCAGGTAGTTTTTTAGTATTTCTTTCATGAGTCTTTCATGAGTCATGATATTTTTTTCATGAGTCTGGTTGCTCCTATAATTACTGGAGTAGTGGAGATTTCCATAAGATAACGATTTCTTTTCATATCGTACATAAGACCTTAGTATTTCCTTATCTTTTCCCTTTCAGCTCTGTTAAGGTTAGCATCATTAGGAACAAATAGTTTAACTAGGGTTGCTACTTTCTTCCTCTTGTCCCATGTCACTATATCACGCTTAACATTACCGTTTTATAGACACGTAGATGTATTAATTTCACAGACATAATGGATGGTGTATTACTTATTTCCAACTATTCTTTCTGGTATATATACCGAAGATTTGCTGCTACACTGCATATTCAGTTTTTACACATTTTTCAGAGAAGATATTTCACTCCATTGTGTTCCATTGTATAATAGTCGTCCCCCATCAGAATTTTAAAACTGGGAGTCAGGTGGCTCACTCTCTACTTCTGTGTAGCAGAACCTACACTTGTTATTACTGAGACCACTCATCTTTTTTTAAAAGCATTGATCATCAAGTCTTCATATGTGACAGATATTATCATTCTCTTCTGATCATAGTGACGCGATCTTCTTTTTAGCCACTCTACAGAGCCTTCCTTATCTATATACTCAAGTGATAGTTCATTGAAGAAATACATCGCACGCCATTGGTTGGGCCATTCTTACTCTTTTCTACAATGGAAGGTCTTGTATTTTTATCGTTGTCGACTTGTTTTCTCTTTTTATCTAATTTTTTAAACAAAATGTTTGGCCAGTTTTGTGATGGAGGTAGTTCTACTGGCTCTTGTTTCTTGGTGTTCATACACCATCTTAAGGCTTGAATTCTGGGAGCTCATCAAATATTGCCCTGTGCTCACAATAGTGGCTCGATGTTGGTGATCAATTTCTGAGAGACATATTACCTGCTTTTCTGGGCAGATACAGCCCTGGTAGACAGTGGTTTATTTCTCTACAGTGCTCTGTATAGTATTAGCATTTTTCTTGTTTTATTGTCTAATCTGGTAATGTCCTTTTGTTGCTAGTCAATAATGCCAAAACTGCATTTTATTACTGGCATGGCAAGCTGGTCAATGGCAGTTACTTTTCTTTTTATTTGTGAGGTTTGTTTTGCAAATTTTTCTTACACGGCGTACATATTCTCTGCCTATTTTTCTCTCATTCTTCCATGTTGAAGTTAGTTTTTTTTTTCTTTTATGCTAAGGTATTTGTACTTTTCCTGTTTTCCTAGGTCTTTGATATCAGTACACTCGCCAAATTGTATATTTTCCGTTTGGATCGACTTCCCAGCTCTGACCGAGTACCTGGCACATTTTTTCAGGCCAAATTTCCTTCAATTGTCATTCTAATATTTTTTTTGCGAAAATATGTATACGCTGTAAGAGTCAACTTAGTTATATATATGTGTGTGTGTGTGTGTGTGTGTGTGTGTGTGTAGAGTCTTCAACCGATGGCTCCTTAAAGTGCTATTTTTTTTAAATTTCTTTAGCACTTGTTTTTTTTTTTGTTTTAAAAAATAATCTCTAGATGCATTAACCTTTTTTTTTCATAAGAATTTTAGCTTATAACTGCGATAACGTTGGTGTCTTTGTTTTTCTTCATATCTTGCATCAAGTATTTTCAGCTTCTTCCTTTCTGCTCAAGTGAATATCATTTGAAACACTCACCTCAACCAAAGTTACCACTCAATCCTCCTTTTTCAATATGACAATGTCAGATTTTACTGCAAAATTTTCTAAGTAGTCATAATGTATGCATACATATTTCGCACAGTTTTCTCTGTTAAATGCTCCCAGAATTTAGTTCTACCTTATAGCATGACGACATGTGGATTATCTCCTTCTCCATCCAATTATTAATGAAGTTGTCATGCACACCTATTTTACTGCACAGTTGAATAAAGTATGAACTTTAATTAGTGGAAGTAGATTAATGCAAGAGATTACCAAAAGTTCCTTGTTCACGCACCTGTTATCATTCATTCATCTGCTGAAGTATACAGATTAGACAGGTAAGAATTAAGTCTACATTAACCATATTAAACGAAGTACAAAGGATTTGAGTAGAATACATTTAATATCTTGTTTTTGGATAATTTATTTAGATGGATTTTTCCCTGTCAGTTGAGGTATGGCTTTACTCCTATCCTGTTCGAGGATATCCATCATCTCAAGCCTTGCCTTCTCTCTTTCAAAAGGGATAAGTTTATTGGTAATCACCTGAGGCGCCTATACCAGGAATGCCGACAGTACTGCTCAGGCATTTTTTGTTGGCTAGAGTGCTATTTCTCTTGGGTGCTGACTCTTTAAATCCCACTTTTCTACCGTTGTGCTACATCATTCCGCTGTGAATGTGAGATAAATATCAAACTATTTCCTTCGCTTTTTTGGCTAGGAGCAAAGTGTAGTGTCTGTTCTGATACTTCACTTCATTTTCCAGTTCTCTATCAGAGGAGTATTTTTTTTAAACTGATACAATTTTTATTGTTTCGATCTATAGTGCTTCTTTTTGGATATCTGGATTCTCCTTACATTAAAAACCAGCCTTGATTGTCATTCTGTTCTCGTGGGAGGCAAGTACACAGGAACCAGATACATTGTGACTTAAGTGAAACTTTGTTAGCGAAGGAAATCAGTTGAACAATTTGATTTTATGTACAGCCTCCAAGAAAAGACAAGGTTCACAAAGAAATTGATTTTCGCCTATTTAGGGTACATGGGAAAGGAGGGATCTCTTGGGCAGCTGTAAAAGTATCTGTATTTGTAGCTAAGCAAGTCAATAAAAATGAGATCAAGTACAAATCTGAAAGAGAATCTTGGCATTGTGAAATAAATCATGTTCGCTTAAAAAATGTTGGTCACTTGCCCTGGATAGATTGTCATCGTTCTTTTTCCCTGTGAAGGATTTCGTCTTATAACTTATATATGGCCATAAAAAAGTATACAGGGATTAATTTTGGAAGATTCATGACACGAAAGACATTTTTGGCAAGCAGAACCTCATCTGAAAGTTCCTGAATTTATGAGAAATCTTATTAAACTGTCCTGCCAAACTGGAGTCTTTACATTCATTATACACACATATACTATGTATGCACCTATACATATAAATACACATATAAAGCTTATCTCATAAGTGCCTATAAAAATGACCATTTGAAATGTTCATTCACATTTATGAGCTCAAACAATATACAAAATATGCAAAAACATGCTAAAAAAAATTGAAAAAAAAGGAGAATATTTTATGTTTATAAACGTATGCATATCTAATAATGACTTTTTTTTAAAAAGACATCTTAGCCGTTTATCTCAAGTATTTTCTGGCAACATTGTACATTTTGGAAACTTTGGAGCAAACCAATTTTATTTTTTAACACAAAATGGAAGTTAAAATTTTTAAAATTTAGTACTTATGCAGAATAAGGACCGTATTGTTGTTGGAATTTGTAGGGCAGTTTACATAAAACATCAGAAGATGGTGAACGAATGTTATATCATTTTGTGCAAATGCTGGCCTAGTTTTTCAATCAAAAATATATTATTTCTGTTATTATGAACTTAATTAAATGAAAAATTAATTAATTAATTGAAAAATTGATAACAATATTCTTTTTGTTGTTATGAATAAAATACAATAAATAATTATTGGAGATATTTTACAAAACTTTTTAAAAATTCCGATTTAAATAAAAAACATTTGTTATAAAGTAACTTTTATGACTAAATGTTTAGTTTTGAATAACGAAAATATGATAGCAAGCAATTTTTTAAAATCATTTTTTTTTATGATTTTTATGATTTTTTCTTCCTATTATTTTATGTTCAAATCAAAATAAATATTTAGCTTTTTTAAATAATTGACCAATGAAAGCAAACAAATGTTTTTTTTAAGTGATGTTCGCTGCATTGATACCTTTCAGCATTTTATGTAAACTGATCAAAAATTTTCCACAGACGTTATTTTACCTAAGTACGAAAAATCTTACTTTTACAATCAATTTTTGATTGAATTTAATACAGAAATCCACTTGATCATCTTCTGTAATGCTCATTCCTGGCATTTCGGAACTCACTATAGGACGGAAGAAATATACATTATTATTGTTCCTTAGCAAATTACCGCAATAAATTTGCAACTTTAACATGATTTGAACATAGCATATTAAACCCATAATCAACACCTGTAACTGCATTGTTTATTTCATATGACGAGTAAAATTAATTCTCCTAATAGAACAGTTTTACCACTTTCCTGTTCCTTTATGAAAATGAAAATTAATGCATCACTAGTTAATCAGAGTGCGTGCTTCATCATTTTGGAGTGAAGATAGGTGTGTAAGATAAGCAAATTGATTATTCCCTTAAACCTTATGTTTAGAAACCTTCTTTAAATTTTGATCAAAAGCCATGACATAACTTTAATTGGGAAAAATGTCTAACATTTTAGCCGTAAACTGAAAGGGTATAAGAAGAAATTGAAATTCAGTGAAATTTGCTTTATTGACATCTAAAGTCTTTGGATTAAATTTCAAGCAAAACTGATATATTTGAATTTTTAAATGAAGAGTCGTACCTATATTATTATGATGCTATCGCTCGGGCAGAACTTTGGAGACCACAAATATAAATAAGTGTCTCACTAGTATAGTTAACCCCTTAGTCAAGTGAAGTGGAGCTGATGCCTGCCACCTAATTGCTATAATTAATGGAAGTATTACAATATTTTTTATATGAATCCTGATTACATTAACCATTCATTCAGTTGTATATATTGGGATGGACACACACACATACATAATTTGTATATGGCTGCGTAATAGATTGACTGGGAAAAACAAGCAAAGAAACAATGATTGTTTTGACTAGGGCTGGTTCTCCAATCAATGAGAATTACCAAATCTGATGTAATTCTTGAATTGTTGATAAAAACGTAATTACGACTCTGCCAGAAGAGTAACCTCGATGATCTTAGGCCATCAATGTATTGTAAGAATCGCAAATGTCCTTGAGGCTTAGTTGATATGCAAGAAGTCTAGAATAGACAGTTGACTAATCGTTTTTAGTGAGGAATTGCATGGCGGGTTTTGATTGCTGGATGAGAAAAACTGTGTCTCACTAACCCGACTATCTCCCTCGATATAAAATAAGGCCGCACACCAGTTTTATTAGTTTTTGCAGAGTTTGTAAGGGAGTTACAAAATTCACAAAGAGTGGCACGAAAGTGTATCATTGGAGTTGCCCGGTTTGTCAACATTGGGTTTATTAAGCTTAGCAAACATGGGTCACAAAAACTTTGTAGCCATTTGATCTCAATTTATGACCCAGCCTTATTGGAGAGGCTTGGGTGGATTACACCTGGTCTCGTGACCAAGGATTTCATATACTTGGCCGAGACTAGGACTTGTAATCAGTGGTGGACTCGAATCTGTTATAGTTGGTGCTCCTAACCAAGGATTCTGTGTATTAAGTAAGAGGTCTGTTCTGTTATCAGCACGTGTTATAGTTTGCCTCCTTTAAAATAGTCCAAAAATTGAAATTTTAGGAATATTTATTTATTGATGCTTAATGAAAAAATATGATTCGTGTTACCCTCTTACGCCTAGTAGCTGAGTTTCACAATTCATAATAGTTGGTTGATTAGTTTATGATTGAATCATGTTCATAGAACATCTAAACATATGTGATGATGCTTGCTACTTCTTGACAGCAGTTTCCCATCTTTTCAGATTGATGTGTTTCAACCCAGCTTCAATCTTGCGTAATCGTTCATAGATGTGGCAGAGAAACTTGTCGGTATTTGCTGATGCTTATGAATGGACTTTTTAAAATGAGTTATTGTCATTTTGTTGAAGCTGAATATGGAGCATTCTACAGAATGTCAAACATTCACCAGGTAACTCATCCATTCCAACCGAGAGATTATTTTGCGATTCTGACCGCCCCTTTAAGTGTAATCATTTGAATCTCTCTTGCACTTGGATAGCTGGGTATATTTACCAAGTAGCTTTTGGAATTCTTTTTCATGAGTCAGGTTGCGCCTATAATTACTTGAATAATGGAGATCTTCCTAAGATTCCAATTTCTTTTCATGTCGGACATAAGACCTTGGTATTTCGTTATCGTTTCTTTCTCAGCTCTGTTTAATCCAGCAGCTTTAGGGACACTAACTTCTACTAAGGTTGTTTCTTTCTCCTTGTTCAATATCACTATATCAGGTTTACTAGCTCCGTTTTCTAGGTACAAAGCTGTAGAAATCGCATAGTAATAGGGGATGGTGTATGACTTATTTCCAACTGTTATTTCTGGTAAACATGTTCCCAGGACTTGCTGCTGCATTCGATATTCAACTTTTTACAGATCGTTCAGTGGAGATATTTACACATTTCATTATGTTGCATTGTAGAAGAGCCGTCCCCCAGCATAACCTTACAGCTGGATGTCAAGTGGCTCACACCCTGCTTCTGTATGGCAGAACCTGCACTTGCTGTCATTGTTGAGACCACTCATCTTCTTAAAACCATTGGTCATCAAGCCTTGATCTTTGGAAGCCATTATAATTCTGATCATAGTAAAGCAATCCTCTTTTTAGCCAGTCTATAGAGCCTTCCTTATCCATATAGTCCTAGGTGAATTCACCTAGAAAATACTTGGCACGCATTTGTTTGGCCGATTCTTCAATTTTTTTTTGCAATGGAAGTTCTTGTTTTTTTTTTGTTTGTTTTTTTGGTTTTTTTCTTTTTAGTGACTTTTGGGCTATTTCCATAGCAGGCTTATTTTCTGATTCCGTCTATTTGATATTTGTAAGAGAGATTTGTTCAAAATGTTTGGCCAGTTTTGTGATGGAGATAGTTCTACTGGTTCTTGTTTCTTGGTGTTCATATACCATCTTAAAGTTTGGATTCTGGGAACTCATCAAATATTGCCCGGTGCTCACAATAGTGGCTCCGTGTTAGTGATCAATTTCTGAGAGACATATTACCTGCTCCTCTGGGCAGGTACAGCCTTGGTAGACACTGCTTTCTGTACATTACTCTGTTGCGTGTCAGTATTTTTTGTTTTAGTATCTAATCTGGTAATGTCCTTTTGTGACCAGTCAATAATGCCAAAGCTGTATGTTATCACTGGCATGGCAAGCTGGTTAATGGCAGTTACTTTGTTTTTATTTGTGAGCTGTGTTTTGCAAATTTTTCTTACCTGGCGTACATATTCTCTGTCTATTCTTTTCTTCATTGTACCATATTGTCAACGTATTTGTACTTTTCCTGTTGTCCTAGGTCTTTGCTGTCAGTATACACGTCAATCAGTATGTTTTCAGTTTGGATCACGTTTCCAGCTCTAATGGAGTATTTGGCACATTTTCCCAGACCAAATGTCATTCTATTATCTTTTGAGAAAGTATGTACAATTTGTAAGAGTCTACTTAAGTCAACGTCTGAACTGGCATACAGCTTGAGGTCATCCATGAAAAGTAGTTGATGGATTTTTATGTTTGAGTCTTGCTAGCAGTCTTGGCTCAGGTTGTAGGCACAGTATCTTTTATTAAATAGTTTACTATAATCCACTTGGCCTCTTGATTGTAGTTTCCTTCATACTTAAACAGTAGGATACTTATGCTACAGTCTCTTGCCTATGGAAAAAGCAGCTGTTTTCGGATTCTATCAAGCTTCCAACTCTCATTCTCAATAGTTGACTTTTCATGCTTCTTATTTCTATGCTACGATTGTTGGATTGTACAAGGATTGCAGTTATAAGAAACAAAGGAATTACAACTGATGTTCAGTATTTTACGGATGCACTTTTGAGGAAACCTCACCACAGTTTTGAGATGCCTTCAGTATGTAGTCCATGTTTCTGATGTACACAGTAGACAAGTCAGGATACATGCCTCAGGCACATTGATGAAGACAAAGATCAGTGTGTATAAAGATATATATGAGAGAGAGATACCTACACACAAGTTTTCTTTTTATGTGTTTATGAAATTATATACTGGAAATAAAATTAATAGTCTTTCTTAGGTTGAATGATTCAGGTCATAAATTTGAAACACAAACATTGGTAAAAGGAAACTAGCTTTCATCAATGTTCAGGTTCCAAAGTTATGTCTCAAAGAATAAACTTATGACATTGGGGGAAAGTATATAAGTTTTGCTCTAGTCTGATCTATCATGAGCAAATAAATCTTAGTGTGATTCTTGCCCTATGTTTGCATATGTAATAATTCTGTCCTGTAAGTTTGATAAAGTAGTTTGTCTTTTCTATGATCCTGAATAGGTGCATTTGCATTGAAACATCTTTTGACAAACAGACACTAATAAAAGATAGGTTTCCTTGAAATACTTGTGACCCCTAAAAGTCCTTTATATTTTATTCATCAGTTACAACCATTTTATATTTATGTGATTGGTTTTCAAAAACTAATATATTTAAATCACTTCTGGGGATTGAAGATAATATTTCGATGAAAATTTAGACATACCTAACCATAACCTTTCCACCCGCCACCAAAGCCTATTTAGGGAGACGATTTTCAAAATCCAATATGCCCGTTGCACTATTAGCGATTACAGTTACATCTAATAACCTCACATGTTTTGCACCTGGAGCCTGGTAACTTTAATAAATATACATTTTTGTCTGCTTTTTCTTTTTACTTTTGCTTGTCTCAAATAAAGCAGATTGCCACTGAAACATAAGGATTTACTGCAATATGAGGCCAAATTTATAGAGAGAAGGACTATGGTAAGAAGTTATGTGGTAAGATGTTCACATTACATTTAAATTTCTACATGTTGGTACAGGGTGAAAAAGGGAGCAGGAAGAGAAACCCAAAAAAACAGTTCAAGGGAAGAAACTATTAGAGTAGAAAATAATTTGGTATCTAGACACTTTCACAGTGACAGGATGGCAGTTCTTTGGTAAGATCGGGGTATCTTATTGAAGTACTTGTAGGATAATTGAACTAAGCATCCTACATTATATAATAAAGACTTATTTGTATATAATTCCGTCCTGTAATACAAAAGTAAGTGAATAAAAAACGTACCTTCCTAACGGCTGGATGGAACCATTTCAAGTTGTGAGAGGAAGTAAGAAAGAAAATAATTAGTCAAACAACCAACTCACTTGAAATGAATCAGGAATAAATCCTCTATTCTAAATAAAGTAAATAAACTGTAATTATTGTTTCTTTAGGTGATCAGAAATTATAATAAGTCATGTATAAAAAGTTAAATTACATCAATAATTTTATGATTTTATATGAATGTTAATACGTATTTTTTCTGCATTTTTTTGATTGAAAGTGTACGTTAGTAAAGAATATTGTACTCAATTCTTAGTTAAACATAGGAAATAAGAAGTTATATGAAAAATGTTGAAAAACAAGCAATAAAGAATATCAATTTTTTTCTGTATTTGGAGGTTTATTTGCCAATTACTGAAATTCTTTTTCATGAGTTCCTTTACTTATATAATTATTGAAATGATGGCGATCTTCCTAAGATTCCTGTTTCTTTTCTCATGTGTGTGTGAGTATTTTCTTCCAATATGTAACTTTGATAAATCCATATTAAATGAATATCTCTATTTATTCTGACTCGAACATTTATGGAATCAGAAATAAAATTAAGTATCTGGCAAGTTTCATTTGAAATAGAGCATATCTGAAAATGCTGGTTTCTTACCTCCACCCCCGTCCGTCGACACGTTACTTCTTATAGAAGAACATGCTTTTCTAAAGTAGCGAACTATGTCACGTGATGACCGTTTTCTTTTAAAAAATGAAAACGCTGCATTTTTATTTCAAACAAAATCAATTCCTATTTGCAGCCGCGAAGGACTTCTTATTATAGCAGTTAAGTTATGAATTTTGTAATATTTCTATTCTAGATGCAAGTGCTAATATTGTATTTATTTCAGTTTTTAATCTTTATTTTTATTCATTGTTTTATTAATTGTGTAAATGGTTTTCTTGTGGAAAGATGTACCGAATCTATCTGGCAAGTTTCTTTCGAATATATATTTTTTAAATTTATTTTTTATTTTTTTATCATAGATTTTTCTTGTCTATAAATGTTTATATTTCCAAGTTGATAGCATAACAGATTTTGCAATTTTTTTCATTTTCAGTTGGTGAGAGGGGAATCTTTCATCTAACCCCCTCTTATACACACCAAATGTATTTTTATTAAGTACAATACTTAATTTTTCTTTTTTCAATGGAGAGTAGACAATGCATTGTGGATGCGTTATCGGCAGCTCCTGTTACTCTCGCTTCTCTTTATTTGTCCCTCAGTCCTCGTTTTTAATGAGTGATTTTTTCTGACAAAGGGAGAAGAAAAAGCTGTTTTTTCGGTTAGCAGTATTTTGCG
Organism: Euprymna scolopes; assembly: GCF_053919585.1. Lineage (NCBI taxonomy): Eukaryota > Metazoa > Mollusca > Cephalopoda > Sepiida > Sepiolidae > Euprymna > Euprymna scolopes. Next base: position 75,539,586 of record NC_136499.1, on the reverse strand, counting down.
TGAACAGCTACCAGGGATGTCGTAAATTTTCCGTTTCTATGTCTATCCTTGTAGCCATGTCACTAGTAAGGGTGCTGGAGGTAAACGATTTATCTGGGCTGACGTTATCCGCCTGATAGTCAGGGACCCGAACCTTGGATTTACCACTAAGGAGGCTGTCCTATCAGCAGGTGCAAAGTACTGGGGCTGCTGCATTGCCATTTGGTGAATGGATTCTAGACCATGCAGTAGCTTCTGGTGGGGGCCTCTCGATGCCATATTAGTGGGTAATTTTTACGGCTTTACCTTTTCATATGCTACAAAAAAAAATTCTTCATTTCTATTTCTCTCTTACTTTCCCTCTCTGATCTACTTCAGGCATGTCTGTCGACCTTGTCCACAAACTCCAAAATACCATCATGAAAAATCTCAATAAAAAACACACGATTAAACCCGGATCTCCAACTTCTAACGTAGACCCCCCTACCAGGTCTCCTTCTCTAACATCAGGGGTCTACATTCTAACCTTCCAGAGGTTGAAACCCATTTACAGGAGACTAATCCGGACATATTATTTCTAAGTGAAACTGGCATTGGACAAACCATTTCCCTAGATGAGTTCGTAATTGAAGGATACTCTAATTTAACTTCCAAATCCGACCCCCAAGACCGCCATGGGCATGGAATATGTGCCTATATAAAAGATGGCTTTCCATGTCTAGGGACATCTCCAGAGAAGATCCTAACCTACCTTATATGTGCTTCCGGGTTGCACTAGATCAAACTACTGCATTTATATTTGCTCTCTATTACCCCACAACAGTGGATTTACTATCTTTAAAAGCATATCTGAGAAAATTGACCATGCCCTATCTGCTTATACTTCAGCTAATATTCATGTCTGTGGAAACTTCAATGTTCACAATGTGGAATGGTTAACTCACTCAAGCAAGACCGATGATGAGGGGAGGTTCTGTCATGATTTCTCCGTTGCTTATGACCTCACTCAGACTGTTCACGAACCCACCTGTGTTCCTGATACTGACGGCCAGTATACAAGTCCCCTAGACCTCTTTCTCACAAATTGCCCTTTACTATGTTCAGTTTCTCTTCTGTCTCCACTTGACTCTTCCGACCACTCAGTTGTATCAGTTAAGATAAAAATGCAATGTAATAAGTCCTCAGATGTACCTCTCCATCATATAGTATATCGATACTCTATGGCTGACTAGGATAGCTTCCGCAGATCTACCTCTGCGTTCCATGTTTAAAAAGGACGTGTCCTCTATAGTACCAGACCTGATGAAATGGTTAATTGTAGGTATAGACCGTTCTATACCCTCGAAAAAGTTCCAGCAAAAGCCTAATAGCAAGCCATGGTTTTCTCCAGAATGTGCTCTTGCTATTGCACACAGAAATCACTTTTCCACTGCTACCAACGTAATAGATGTATGGAAACTAAAGCCGCTTTCAAGATTGCCAGAAACCATTGTAAGAAAGTAATAAAGAACGCAAGAGCTGAGCAACGGCTTGATTCCCACCAGATTTGGCAAATAGCAAACAGAATCCTGAACAGAAGCGTGTGCTCTATCCCAACTCTCATAAATAGACCTGAGGTAATCTCGTCACCATCAGAAAAAGCCAAAGTCTTTGCCAAGAACTTTGCAGCTAATTCTAACTGCGACCAAGGCTGCCAACTTCCAATATTTCCTCCTGTATCAGAAAATATGCTATGTGATATACAAATATCTGTACGTGATGTTGCCAAGCTAATCAAAAACCTTGACTCCAGTAAAGTAACCGTCGCTGATGGTATTCCAATTATAGTACTCAAAAGACTTCAACCAGCCCATCCTTACAAAACTGTTTAAACGTTGTCTTAAGGAGAATTGCTTCCCATCACCCTAGAAAATCTTATCAGTATGCCCCATATTTAAGAATTCAGGTGATCGGTCATCTCCCTCTCAGTACAGGCCAATAAGTCTCCTGTGCATCATGAGTAAGTTGCTGGAATCTGTATTAAATAGAGAAGTAATCAATCATCTTAGCAAAAATAACCTTCTTAGTGACACACAATAGGTTTCCGTTCTGCTAGATCCACAGTAGATGTGCCTACAGTTATATCTCATAGGATTAGCGAATCTCTCGACATAGGCTACCTTTCTAGCTCTTGACTTATCAAAGGCCTTTGATAGGGTATGGCATAAAGGTTTACTTCACAAGATCTCCAGCTTTGGTATTGCTGGAAATGTCTTCTCAATTATTAAATCATTTCTCTCTGATAGGTTCATAAGAGTAGTGGTTGATGGGCATAAATCAGAAGCTCTTAGTATTAATGCTGGAGTCCCTCAGGGGTCCATCCTGGGCTCAACTCTCTTCCTGATGTATATTAATGATCTTCCAAATCACATCCTTACACTATTAATAGACTTCTATGCTGATGACACTTCTATCTATGGTAGCACATCTAAGAGCGTAAACGACCAAATTTTCTCTGATTCTCTCTCCTCTGATCTTGAGCAAGTGGTACAATGGGGAAACAGGTGGTTTGTTACTTTTAATGCATCTAACACCAAGCTTTTATCTTTACATCATCAGCGCTCTGATCCCCATCTGGCATCAATTGAAATGAATGGCTCTCATCTTGGGGAGGCCTCATGTTTTGACAAGCTCTGGGCTTGACCTTTACTCCTGATCTTAAATGGAACACATACATTAAATCCGTTGCCAAGGCTGGTGGAAAAATGGTCGGATCCTTCTATCGATCCAGTAGATATCTCACTGCTGATGCAATTCTCTATCTATATAAGAGCCAGGTACGTCCAAGGATGGAGTACTGTTGCCACATCTGGACAGGAGCTGCTAGAAAGGACTTATCCTGCCTTGATAGAGTTCAAAATAGACTTTGTAGCTTCATAGGGGATGTCTTTTTCTCTTCCCTGCAACCTGTTTCTCACAGAAGAGATGTTGCGAGTTTGTCTCTGCTTTATCATTATTTTCAGGGCAAGTGCTCGGCTGAGCTCCATTCTATGGTCCCCCCTCACCAAACTTTCACAAAAGCACCCGTCTAGCTGAAAACACTATCACTAGTTTCCCCCACTCTTTATCTGTGCCTAAACCTAAGAGTAGATTCCATGAGCAAAGCTTCTTTCTTAGAACTGCACGCCTATGGAATTGTCTTCCGTTTTCCTGCTTTCCAGCTGACTACAATATGGTTGTCTTCAAGTCTAATCTAAACAAGTTTTTGATGAGCCGTTCCATATAAGTTAACAAATTTACCGAATCTCCATTACTAACGGTTACTATATTGTCCAATTTCTACTTTACACTCTTTAACCCTTATCCTTGATTGGCCTCTTGGCCTTGATAAGTGGTGATGCCTATGTAAAAAAAAAAACAAAAAAATCAGACAAAAATTAAAAAACATTCTATTAAAGATAAAATAAAAGCATGACTGTTTCAAATTATTTTTCTTTAAGCTCTTCACCCGATCAACAATGGGTAAATACAGCTAGTTATTTCTATTTTTATGTTCAGACTCATTCACAATATCCTTGCATATTACGAGTAGATCTTTATCGTCACAATAATTCAGAGGAAAAATAGCAATTAATTTTTCATTATAAATAGCTGGTGTCAAGATTTATAGCAACACTTCTTTGGTAGATATTTCACTCAAACTTTAGAGAGGAACTATTTTTTAAAAGTTCAATATAAGGCATCTTTCTAAAATGTTGATAGAATTTGATATTTATGATAAAAAAATAATTTTCCGTTCAATTTCATGCTGGAACCTAAGATTTGTATTTTTCATATTATTGGATGTCTTCAAGTCCAACATTAACAAATTCCTGATGAACCGCCCCCTTAAGTAATGACACTTTATGAAATCTCCGATACTAACTATTACTACGATACTATCCCATTGATTACTGTACACACAATAACCCTTATCCACGAGTGGCTTCTGGTCCTTGATAAGTGGTGACCTCTATGTAAAAAAAAAAATAATTAATAAACTAATGTGTGAGCGCCATAAAGATGAGAACAATAAATAAGTCTTTTTGCTTTGCTTCTACAAAGACTTAAATAAAGATTATGGAATGGAATTTATCATAACGGGAAGGTATATAAGATTTTATTAGTCGAAATGTTTACACGTTGCAGATAAGTGAAAATCTTCAATGCGATTCTATTAAAACGTATTCATTTAGATATCAGAGAACATTAAAACATGGAAATTATCCATTATCTATGTATGGTGAATTACATCTGGGTTCACTTGACTTTTATTGTGGCATAATTTATGTAAATTTATAAGATCACATTTCTACTTATCATTTAACCTTTACTGATACATAGAGTTCCTACATAGAAGTGGAATGCTATATTTGCACAATGTTTCTGTACACACACACGGACACACACACATATATATATATACATATATATATATACATGTATGCATATATATGCATATATATCCATACATATGCATATATACTTATTTATACATATATATATATATACATGTATATATATATATATGAATATATATATATATATATATATATATATATATATATATATATAAATATATATATACATATCTACAAGTAAATAGAATTCCGATATAGAAGTAGAATGCTATATTTGCACACTGTGAGTTTCTGTACACACACACATACACACACACACACACACATATATATTTGCATATATACATAGATATATATATATATATATATATATATATATATATATATATATATATATGGATATATACATATATAATATGACATATGACATATATGCACATACAGTGTATCACAAAAGTGAGTACACCACTCACATTTATTCAAATATTTAAGTATATCTCTTCATGGGACAACACTGAAAAAATGATTTTTTGAAACAATGAAAAGTAGTCTGTCTGCAGCATTTATAACGGAATTAATTTATTTTCCCTTCAAAATAACTCCAAATATAGTCATTAAAAGCTAAATTCCTGGCAACAAAAGTGAGTACACACCTTATGGAAAGTTGTCAATATTAACATACAACATGTCAACTCTCAATATTTTGGGTGGCCACCGTCTCTTTACCATGGAGCTTACCAGAGCTTCACATGCATACACTGGAATGCTCTTTCACTCTTCACTTATGATGTCGCGGAGCTAGTGGATATTTGAGACTTTGCTTGAGGATGTGACAAAGATATTCTATTGGGTTCAAGTCTGGAGACATGCTTGGCAGGCCATCATATTTACCCTCAGCCTCTTCAGTAAAGCAGTGGTTCTCTTGGATGTGTGTTTTAGGTCATTGTCATTATGGAACAGTACTCTGCGACCCAGTTTCTGGAGGGAGGACATCATGCTCTGCTGCAGTATTTGACAGTACATGTTAGAGTTCATGTTTCCCTCAATAAAATGTAACTTTCCAATACCTGCAGCACTCATGCAGCCCCAGACCATGACATTCCCACCACCATGCTTCACTGTAGGCATGATACACTTATCTTTGTACTCCTCACCTGGTCGCCGCCACACATGCTTAAGGCCATCAGAACCAAACAAATTCAATTTCTTCTCATAAGACCATAGGGCATGGTTCCAGTAATCTATGGGCTTTGTTGACATGTCTTCAGCAAACTGTTTGCGGGCTTTCCTATGTATTGCCTTCAGAAGAGGCTTCCTCCTGGGATGACAGCCATGCATACCAATTTGATGCAGTGTGCAGCATATGACCTGAACACTAATAGGCTGAGTCCCAACCTCTTTAATCTCTGTAGCAATGCTAACAGCACTTCTATGCCGATCTTTCAAAGAAAGCATTTGGATGTGACGCTCAGCACATTTACTCAGCTTCTTTGGACAACCTTCCCGAGGTATGTTGTTAGTGGATCCTGCTCTATTAAAATGCTGAATGATCTTGGCAACTATGCTGAAGCTCAGTTGCAAGGTGTAAGCGATCTTCTTATAGCCTTTCCCATCTTTATGTAGTGCAACAATACGCTTTTTAAGATCCTCAGAGAGTTCTTTGCCATATGGTGCCATGTTGGGACTTTCAGTGACATGTTAGAGAGAGTGTGAGAGCTGCACTACAAATTTGAATACACCTGCTCCCTATGAACACATGACGTAGTTATACTAATGAGTCACATGACATGTTGGAGGGAAAAAGCAGCACTAAACTTAAACATTTCGGATTGTAGTTTTTTAGGATTGTACTCACTTTTGGGGAGTGTAGTTTCTTAGGGCTGTACTAACTTTTGTTGCCAGAGATAAGGCTTTTTAATGGATATCTTTTGTTATTTTGAGAGGAAAATGAATTAACTCTGTTATAAATGCTGCAGACAGACTACTTTTCATTGTGTCAAAAAAACATTTTTTTAGTATTGTCCTATGAAGAGATATACTTAAATATTTGAAGAAATGTGAAGGGGTCTACTCACTTTTGTGATACACTGTATATGCATATATATGTGCATATATATATACATATATATTTGCATATATATGCATATATATATGCATATATATTTGCATATATATGCATATATATACATATGCATATATATATGCATATATATTTGTATATATGCATATATATATGCATATATATTTGCATATATGTATGTATATATATATATATATATATATATATATATATATATATATATATATATATGTCTATATATAGCTGGGTACTGAGTGTGTTGCACTATTGTGGCATGTCATCTAGTCTCATATGTTAGCTGATAGTTCACAACTGATGATTTGAAAAGATAAAAGCACTTTAATTGGATCTCCCATTACTGCACATACGCAATCGCATATTATCGGATAGCTCATGCACGAGTTGAGCTACTTGTATCATTATTTTGTAACAAACTCTGACTCAATTTAACATAAGGTTAATGATCAAAAATTAAATCTACAAACATTTTTAAGAAAGAAGACTAAAAAATGTATATCCTTATTTAAAATTCAAAACAGATTATTAAACAAATCTGCATGCAGGAATAATCCTTTATAATGAAAACAATGTAATGAAATAAGTTAATCCACCGTAGTCAAGGGTAAACCGAAGGTTACCTTTAAATTAGTTACTACTCCGAGATGTATAAGATGATGCTACATTTTTGCCTCGAATTACTCACTTACTCTTGATCTTTACCATATAATGCTGAGTGTTTAGCAAGGAAGCCTTGGATACTACTTTTTGAGTCTTTGGTATGACAAGACCTAGGATTGAACCCTGGTCTCTTCGTTTATTAACAAGCACTTTAACCATTAAAACAATATAATAATGTAATAAATAATCACCTACTTTGTTTGATTAGTATTACTAATGTGAACTGAGCTTTCATTTCTTATATTTTTAAACTAAAGTTCAATATGTTTGCTTTTTGAAGCAAAGTCTTTTTTCTTCTGTTAATATCTTTCTTTTATTTTCTCCAGCAAAAGTTGAATGCATTTTACTAAAAGCTAAGGTTATTTTCTACCATATTAAAGATAGTCTCATTTGATCTCAGAATGTGGCCTTTTTTCTAGTCTAGCATACTCAAATTATGCCTTTTCTTTTTGTTTTTGGAGATTTGGATGCTAAACACAACATTCATACATTCTTCTCCTTCTTCTTCTTGTTTTGAGGAATGAAAATTACTCAAAATGCATCCTACTGAATTCTTAACAAATAGCAAAAAGAAAAAGTGTAATTTGAACAACGTAGTAATAAATTTCATCGACTTTACAATGAGTTAATAATAGGAGTAAAGGTACTTTGGAGGGACTAACTCAGCTTAGTATGAAGTAAATAAGATAACATTTGTTTAGAAGAGTAGATCTCTCTACCGACTGGCCCCATTTGCAAAATAGGTTATCAATCTTGTGAGTAGGGAAGAAAGTTCAGATTTCTGAAAATGTAGAGAATTTAAAGAACTCTGCCGATTATAACAGCGTAGGTGGAATCTTTGGAAACATTCAAGAGAACGCAATCTAACAAATGGTTCAAAAATGGTATTGTAATAAATGTAAAAGCATTTTGTGTTTTGAAGACTTAATATTTCGAAGAAATCTTGATATTTTTCCTTTCTTTTTATTATTTCCTTTGTTTTTTTTATTTTATTCCCCCCATTTTTCTTTTCTTCTTTTTTACATCAATTTACAATCATCTTTCAAGTGAGAGTGTCTCAATCTCTTCACTGTCCTCAGTTCACCATTTGTCAGGACTTCAATACGATTCATTCAATACCCTTAAAGTTTGTTAGCACAGTATTACAGATCGAGATTATAAATCGATATTTATTTTAGACATAAAGAAGAGAGTAAATAGAGTGATTAATCAAGCGACACAAAACGGGAATATATGCGTAGGAAATTAAAAAAAACTTGTAACTACATTTTGAATTAGAGAATTAATTTTCTCATCCATTTCATGTAAAAAGAAAATTATGTGCTAAAAATTTAACAGATATAATGTTTCTTAATTTTGCAGCTGAAGATTAATTATTTGTATTAATTAGATTCTTCAGGCGACTGTTCTCGCCTTGAGTGTTATTTTCACAACGATTTAGTCGATATAACCTCCGATCTTCCTCAGGTGTATCCTGTCGAACTCGAGAATTCAGTTGTAAGTTACATTCTTCTAGAGGCTGAAAGTTCAATCCACAATGCGAGCGACACTGAATATACAATTGTGAATTATTTAGAACTTCAATTCAGTCATGGCAAATGAAACAAGATCATGCTACGTGAATTAAATAAAGAATTCCGTTCATTCTTCCATGCAGATTCCCAAGTTCGACAGAAAAAATCCTGAGTTTGATAAGATACACCATAACACTAAAGCTGAGAACAGTAGTCTGATGAATCCAAATAATACAGATAGGTAATATGTTTTTGACTATTCTAACGTCGTTTTAAAGGACGGTGTTGAATACCGATTCACGATAGGATTGTGTGAAACAATCACCTAAGTAGAGCAAAAAGAATTTGCTTTGAATTTTTGTTAATCTGCTGTTCAACAGATAATGTTTATTTCAATGTCTGCTCTGATCAGAGGTAAAATATTTTGTTTCAAAATCTTTGAGATGATGATTGAAAATTTATAATACGGATTATTTGGATTATTTGGATTACTGTTCTCATCTGGGATATTATTCTTACAACCTTTTGACCGATGTAACATGTACAGTTCTGAGCACTGGAATATTTGTTGAACTTTAAATTTTAATCAGAATTTTGAAGTGAACATTGGGGTCACCTACTCGTCGCCCTAGACTTCCGCTTTCATCAAAATATTTTTATTCCTGCGTGCAGGTTTATGTGTATATTGACTATTAGTAAAGACTATAAGAATGCGGTCTTATGTTGTATTTTTAATATTTAAGGAGTCTGTGGATGCTGTTTCTTGATGACTGATGTGAAATTAACATATCAGTTATATTTGAAACAAACTGTCAGTTAAATAAGAGGCAAACTTTTCCCCTCTATCTTTATAATGACCAACGATGGCAATACTTTGTAAAAGAATGGCACCATTAATTGGCATACATATTTTCTCACAGACGTGCAAGCAATTGCTGCTGTGCAAGGAAGATAAAATCATCAACTCAGATTTTTTTAATAAGAAAAACTTTTGTCAACAATCTCTAAATAGTACAGATTAATAATCACTTATTAGCATCTGCTTCAGTTATATGGTTGGCATGGTTGGCATGTATATCATAAGCTGTCATACTTTTCACTATGGTTTACCAGTGCTGGCACTATAATGTGCTACAGTTTGGTTATGCCCGGGATCAACTATTGATTATATGCCTCGAATACTCAAGTATAAGTCCTAGTACTGAAACATATTATAATAAATTGAGTCTGAAAATGATTTGATTAACACTCACCAAAATGTATACCTGGGGTCATTTCTCGTCGCCTCCCTCTCTCCGCATGCGACTGCACTCTAGCATCCTCTAAATCTAAGCTACTAAATGGAAAAATGATCCAAGTAAACAAAGTTATTTATAATTGAACGACCGATTTTGTAACACAACCTTTTTTTATTTGGTGAAAATGAATAAATCAGAAAATTAACTAAATTTAATGAAATCCCCAGCATTTAATCAATTTACTTAAAAAGGAATACAAGTTGTCAAATTTTACATTTCAACGATTTGAAAAAAAAATGTAGAAATTTGATATAATTTAAACATTGATTCACATGTGAAGCCATTTCATTGTTTTTATTTAAGTTATTTCAAGACATAGAAGCCACTCGGCGATAAAGGCTAGACATCTCAGTGATGATCAGTAATGGTGGAAATTAGATAAGATTTGATTATTTAAGACGACGGATCAACAAGAACTTGTTTATATTGGGCTTGCAAACGACCATATTGTAGTCGGCTAGGAAGCAGTCCTGCCGCATTGTGTTCCATAGACGGGTAATTCTAGGAAAGAAACTTTTGCTCATAGAATTTTTATCTAGTTTTAGACACAGATAGAGAGTAACAGAAATTTTGATAGTGGATATTGCCCACTAGATTTCGAAGTCGGTTTTATACCCTGTCAAGGCAAGAAAGAGTGCTTTGAACAACTCCTCTCAAGATGTGGCAAAATACTCCATTTTAACACGCATTTGACTGCGCATTTACAAGCAGAGAATTGTGTCAGAAGTGAGATACTTTCTGGAGTGGTAGAATGATCCAACCATTTTTCCAGCAAACTTAGCAACAGACCTGATGTAACTATTGCACTTTAAGTGGAAACGAAAGTCAGACCCAAAAGCTTATCAAAGCAGGGTGCTTCTTCAAGACAAGAGTTATTCATTCCAATTGTGTCCAAGTGAGGATAAGAGTGTTAGTAGTAAAAAGAGAGAAGCTTGGTTTTAGACCATTCAAAATAACTAGCCACCTTTTACCCCATTGTACTATATACTCAAGGCTGAAAGAGAAAGAATAAGAAAAATCTTCATCATTGTTGAATTTGAAATATTATCATAGATAGTATTGTTGTCTGCATAAAGGTCTACAAACGCTCTTAGAATGTGATTTGGGAGATCATTGATGAAGATTAGGAAGAGAATTAAGCCCAAGATGAATGTCTTAGCCACTCCAGCATTAATGCTAAGAGCTCCAACCTTCTACCTATCGATGATTTCATTTATAACATTTATTAATGTTAAAATCAACTGTATATATTTATTTTCCAACAGCATTTTTAGTTAAGAGGCCATAATATAGATAGGTATCTTGGTTCCAGCTGAAATTATATCTTGTATCACGAATCCTAGTCAGGGTTTTTGGAAATATGTAGTGTCTATTCTGTGATTTGCTGTTGGACATTTTAAGTGTAGAAATTAAATGAGTTATTATTTATATTATTTATATGTTTTGGATCATTGTCTTCATTCCAGTCCTTTTGCTATGATGTTATGGGGTAAGCTGATATACCTATACCGGAGACTATAAATATAGATACATCTAACATTATTCAAGCTATTCATTTGGTGTTGAGTTGCGCTTGCGATCGCTTGGCAGACGATATTCCAAGCTTAGGTGGAGTAAGTGTATTGCTTACTGTTTAAGGTGCATCTATCATGGAATGCCAACGGGACTGTCCAGGCAACTTTTAGCAGGCTGAAATGCTCCACTTTTAGGAACGCTGACGACTTTCCTCACCTTCCTGAGTTTGTGTTGCATCTTCCTACAGTGGAAAGGAAGTAAATGCAATCATTCGTTTAGTTACGCTCTTGGTCACTCGACAGTTAAGGTTCTGACTTCGACAATCAGTCATGCAGAAAATTAGTGGTTTGGGTGGTATTTTATGTAGTACTTACCAACACAACAAACGCCCACGTGTTTGTGCCTTGTATAGGCATGCGCGACAACAAAACTTGGGTTTTTATAAGTGGAAGTCTCGAGGTTGTCAGGAATCTACAGGCGCATGCGCAAGAGAAGGGATTGAGATAGTGGTATAAAAGGCAGGTCGAGTGAGAAGGTTGTTGTTGTTGTTGTCATTGGACGTTACAGTGACGCGTGCGTTAGCAGGTGATTAAGAGGCTGTTTTTTTGTGTGTGTCAAGTCGCGCACCTCGGTGAAGATCATATAAATCGTGCACCTCGGTGAAGGTGAAGGTCATATTTTATTTGCTGAGTTGAGGCATTCATCCTAGTTAGTCCTAAAAGGTCCACCTTCCTAGGCCTTACAAGTGAAGTAAGTTTATTGCTTACTGTCTGAAGCACCCTGACCAGGGAATGCCGACGGGGTTTCCCAGGCAATTTTAAATAATTGTAGCGATTTGTGATACCAGAAACATAACGTATTTCTGTAACATAATTTTGCTAATATATTTTTTGTTTACTATACAACTTTGTTTGCCTGTGTTTGGTTGTTTGCACTCAGTAATCTTCCTTGTATCTTGAAGTGAACCCTTAATTTAATTCACCTAGTTCTCCTTCCACAAACCATTCCTGAAAAAATAAAATACACTAATGCTAAAATATGTCCTGATATGAAATTCATTCTGTAGATGTTGAAAATTCTCACTTGAAATTGTTACGAAAATGAAATGGCGTTTCCTATTAATTAGTTTTCTTTTTGATAAAAATATCAATGTTTGAATATTTGCAATATTCATAAACGAAAATTCAAATTTATGCACAAAAAACAAATTCCTTGTCTTCTTTGTTCTTTTTATAATTGAAAACTAAAATTGAAAGGCCACAACAATAGCCTTGAGTCTCAAAATTATAATTTCTAACAAATTCTATGCATCCGTTTGTTGTCTTGAAAGTATCACAGCAAAGGCTCAATGTTTGGTTTTGCATATAAAACCAATCGACACAATATTTTTTTTATTAAGGAGATGTACTTTGCTTGAATCATTGTGTCTGAAATACATTTTGAAAAGTATCAAAAAGCTATCACAATGCAAGATATGGAAATTTGTCAGTGGTGATAAGGATAGATAGAAACAAGTGATTTTCTATAAATTTATATATATATATTTTTATTTTATTTTTTTTTTTTTTGTTTTATTAAATAGTAAATATTACTTAAAAAGTCGAAACTTTTACACAGTGTCTGACCGTGTCCATAATACATTTCGAGAAAAACCATCTTTGTCAAATGGGTGATTCAAATCTCTTGAAAATCGTGGGAACTAGTTGATGTGAAATTATATCTTATAATATATACGTACAATATTTCACTACATATTGTTAATATAAAAATATTTAAATTAATTTTCGGTTTAACGGTGATTTTAATGGGGTATAATCATAACATTTTTAGCTATGTTTTCTTTTAGATTTAAAAACAAATGAATTTTCGTTTTAATATGTTTTACTATTTTTCAGGGAGCATACCAATGGTATAAAAAATTATCTTTATGTAAAAATGTAATTATTTTGAGATCTGAAAAGTAGAGTTTTCTAGTTTAATTCGTCAGTTAAATTTGAAGGTAAATTATTACTTCTTAGTATTTCATTCCCAATAATAATACTTTTATGTAACTAATATATAGATGAAGATGATATTTTCTTACTACAACGATTATGAGTACATACCATAAAAGTACAATTAGTTATTATTTAGTTGTAGGGCTAGCCAGTATTGCCCGAGACAATAGTAAGTAATTTATTTTTATCAATAACAATTTTTACTGTTGTTCCAGGCAAGGTAAATTTTATGGTAAAAACCAGAACAACTAACCAAGGTTATTCCCCTCCAAAAAAATATGCGATTGAAATCTTACTTAAAGAACAAACGCACAAATCATGTTCTACAAAAACATATACAAATTAAGTTTTACAATAAAAATAAAAAATTGTCTGTCTATCTGTCTCTCTATTTCCTGAATCTGTAAATAAAACATTTGTGTGCTCATAGATTAATTTCTATTTTAGTCACAAGATATAATCAATTAAAAGTTGTTCATTTTTACAACTGTAAATCTAAGTGTAATTCGCGTAATCTCCCTTAGTCAATAACTGAATAAAGAATTGTTTAATGAATTTTCTGAAGTAAAAAATACTCTAAATTTATCAAATCAGCAGATTATTATAGTTATAAATTTACTTTATCTTCTTATCTATGATGATTGAATTAATCCTGAATGCCAAAAACACTAGCAGAAAATGCGGCAACTATCATTCCTTTTATGTAGAAAACGTACCTATACTTAAAGGCAAAAACTATTTACAGAAGTAAACTGTAGTTGTAGTGTTTATGTATCTCTATCTCTCTGATCGTGGATATAATTTAAAACAAAGTTATATACTAGATCGAACCCAACTTTTCTCAAGTTTAATTTAATGAGTAATTTGAATTGTTTTTTTAACAATAATATCGACACGTCTGCATTCATATTGGATATCCATAAACAACAATATCAACTATTATTTGCATCACCAACGCACCATCAAAATTGGTTTCTTAATAGGTCTATACCTTAGATTATTTTTAATTTGTAGCCTTCAATATCTCACAAACGTATTTAATTTTTGGAGTATTTTAAAGACAAATCATTGTATATTTGTCTTTAAAATACTCCAAACACGAAATTTTAACACAAGAAAGAAAGGCTGCAAAATCTGCCACCATCCCTTCCACCCTCAGTTTTATCACCATCCACACTAATTACATTCACTCCACGTCATGCATGCATGGGTTCAGAACCATAAAATCACTTCACTCTCTATAAAGAATATATTTACCAAACACCAAACTACCCCATCCACACCCGTGGCATTTAACACAATCTTCTGTCATGATTGGAAAAAAATACATCAGTGACATATATTGAGTATAGGAGTTCTTTCTAAATTCATTTCAGGCAGCAAGAGTTGTTCGACTTACTTTTTGCTTTCTCACTTCCTTTCACCACTTCAACAGTTTCGTCCAGGGCTAGAAAAAACTCACGTTTTATTTTGCGTGAAAGAACAGATTTATATTTATTTATATACAAATAAACACACATGTGCTCTTAGAGTAGAGAATATTCCTTAAGGGCAATTAATGTATCATTAAATGTTTTCATATGGAAATTAATATGTATATTACAACTTTGATTTTATCTATTTTTCTTTTCTAGGTAAGTGTCAATGTTGAGGTTCAACTGAAAATGAGAGTGCTTTAATTAAGTGTATGTGCAAATTTGTGCTAATCTTCACAATTTTGGTAAGTCGTCTGTTTTTTACCTTTGAAGAGTCTACATTATTACTAACTAACGGGGGTTGGTGCACGCAGCCTTACTCGATCGCAAAATAGAGGAAAAATTTTAGTGTGACTGCAGTCATGGAGGCAGACTGCCTATGGTGGCATGTGCGAATTTGAAACCCGACCGACTGGACACAGGAAGCCGACAAATCATTAGGTTCGATCGCGTCTTAATTTGCATGAGGCAATATACGAGGGGCGTAAAATAAGTAATGTCCCGGACCCACTTCCAGTTATCTGATCTAGCTGATATATTGCATGCGCAATGATTTATATCTCTACAAGTTATGTGGCAAATTACAGCTCTGAACTATTTGTGGTTTCTGTTTTACAGGTGTTTGAACTGAATCAGCTGTGAAACGGAGCCTGTTGAATGTCGAGCAGTGATCCGGATTTTGTATTTGAAAGGACGCACACTTTTGATGAAATGAAAGAAACTGATGGTGATAATGCCCCATCATGTGATCTTGTAAAACGCTGGCATTGTGAATTCAAACATAGTCGGAAGTCTGTGGAAACAGCTTCCAGACCTGGTCGCCCCACTTCTGCCATTGATGAGGCATCTGTCCGTCCAGTTGAGGCTGCCATTTTGGAAGATCGACGCATTACTATTCGCCAAATAGCCCAAGATGTCAAGATTAGTACAGGGTCTGTGGAAACTATCATTCATGACCACTTGCATATGCATAAGGTGTCTGCCAGATGGATTCCCAGGTTGCTCACACCATTCCAGAAGCGAGAACGCATTGAGTGCTCGAGGATGAATTTGGAGATGTGCCAGAAGATGAGTCAAAGTTTTTCAAAAGACTGATTACACAGGATGAAACCTGGGTCCATCACTATGATCCAGAGACCAAAGCCCAGTCAATGTAGTGGAAGCACTTGTACTCACCACCTCCAAAGAAGGCGTAGGGTGCAGCCCTCCGCTGGCAAGGTTATGCTCACAGTCTTTTGGGACCAGGACAGAGTAGTGATGATATATTTGCTGGCAAAAGGTACCACAATTACAGGAGCCTGTTATGCTTCAATTTTGAGGAAATTAAGGGAAGCTATCAAAATCAAAATGCGGGGCAAGATCAGCAAAGGTACCCTCCTCCTGCAGGACAAGGCTCCGGTCCACAACTTGCATGTCGCCAGATCAAAAGCACATGCGCGTGGTTATAAAATCCTTCCCCATCCTCCCTACTCTCCTGACCTTGCACTCTCTGACTTTCACCTCTTCCCAACTATGAAGTTGTTTTTGAAAGGAAAGCGTTTCCCAGATGATGCAGCCTTGATTTCTGAAGTCACGTCGGGGTTGGAGGACCAACCTGGGGTGTTCTACAAAAACGGTCTACAGAGCTGCATCAAACGATGGGAGAAATGCATAACTCTGGGTGGTTCCTATGTAGAGAAATATTAATAACTGTGCCAAGTTTCGTTGCTCTACTGCTATGGGAAGTGAGTCAGGGGCATTACTTATTGCATGCCCCTCGTAAGGCCGCCAGTGAAGAGGTCGCGCTCAAGTTGAGTCGAGTTGAGTTCTCGAGAATTGGACTGAACGTGTTAGAGAGGAGAATGTTGCCAAGAATTCAGTCCAGGTTTTTTTTTTCTATTAGACAAAATGTTTTTAAATATATTTTAATTCATGAAAAGTTTGTATTTATTATTACAGAGTGAGTTCTCTATTGAATATTATATATATATATATATACTAGACTATTTGTGATCCGTTGGGTCAGTATATAATATGGATAGCTATAGAATAGTGAGTATATTAATTATGGCAAAAATATGCACACTTGCATCCGACAATGGCTATCACTTTTAACATAGAGAATTACATTCCTTAATATCCAGAAAACTACTTATTTGCAGAAAATTTAAATGCTGTAGTCATTTTCAGCATATCCAAAAACTTTTAAAAGTTGTCATTTTAAAAGGAAAACGTTAAGGTAGAAACCAAGTAAAGATTTACCAAAACTTCTATTTTTATATTTGCTTAAAAAGCTACATTATATTATATACAGGGTTGATCTTAAAATTTATCTGACGTCACTTCCGTCGAATATTTAATTGTAAAAAAAATAAAACTTAAAATTTTAATTCGAGTTAAGTTTAATTGTTTTTATGACATATCGACCCATTTTTCTAGATTATTTTATGCCAAACCCAATCATTTTGGAATAAACGTTTGTTTATCTTCAAGTATTTATTCATAATGCTTGGTATGGTTGCTTTGTAGAGGAAAATTGTTGTTTTTTCTTTTAGTTTTACAGAACCTAATTAGGTTTTGCAAACGGAAAGAAAAAAACGATAGCATCTATGTTTGGTGCATTTTAGACGAGGAAGCTGATATCTTCAGACAGCCTGATCAAAAAGCACCAAATAATTAAGTTTAAATCGCACACAGATGTTATCACAATAATTACAAAATCTAAAGATATTACGAGAAATGAAATAAAAAATTTAATGACGTTGTGTGTGTATTTGATCTGTTGACCATTCTTTCCAAAATTATGAAAAAAAAAAACTTGTGTAAATCCTACACAGTAAAATATTTTCAATCGTTGTCTGCTTCTCTGAAACTTCATTTTGTTTTTAAGGCGATTTCTTCACTGTGTAACCCATTTTAATAGCAGCTGCAATTAATGCCAGACTATTTTCTCATGTTGCCCACCATTTAACTTTCTTCATTAATGAACTATTTTATGCAATATCATAACTGCCAAAATCATTTAGATATATTTATTTTACAAGGTACAAATATACGATTACATTAATTAAAGGATCTATTCCTTTTGACGATTTTTTTGCCTTATATTTTAGACATTAAGGTTAAGGTTTATGGATGGGCATATGAGTTTATTTGGCTTCCTTAATTTTCACGGGAAACGTCAGTTCACAGGTCCCGCTACTACAATAATGTTTTGTATTTCGGTTTTATATAATAGTGCTCAATATCAAGTATCTCATTACATCTATGTAGTGTAATATTATACATGTTGATTCATACAAATATTATATGTCGTTGCAATTGAGAAGTTATGCTTATGTTATCATTATCGATTCAGTTTATCGGATTAGTATTCCGTGTTCAAGAAGATAATAATTCCTCAAACTGTTGGTGAAACACAAGGGTCGAATAGACCCTTATACTTTAATAAGAGGGCAACTCGTCTATGCTAAGGAATGCTGCTAACAGATAAGTTCCTGACATGTGACATACCACAGAATAACTTTAACACAAAACTATGAACCTAATAACTATAAATACTATTCCCCTGTACAGGCAGTACTTGCTTAGTTCGCTTGTTTCCTTAGTAAACGAATTGGTGGTCTGTAAACGATTACCCTGAATTAAAGGCCATATTTATAGAGGTATCTTAATTAGGAAGTTTTGCACAATATATTCATATATTAAATTTGGGGATGTTAATAGTGTCCTATAAATAGGGAACAGTGAGGGAATTCCAAATCTAGCAGTTTGAGGAACGAAACTAAATTAGATTAGAAAGTTTTCCAGCAACTGTGGACCTCTAGGTAAGATTTTGTTTATTGTCAGGCGTATTTACGATGATTAGCAAATTTATCAGAGTGCATTCGATTGAAATATTTGTGGAACAAATACAAGGATGCAACGGTGCAGTGATGGGATAGGAGTCTGAGGTTGATAGACATTGTGGGACGTATTAAATTAAAGAATCTTTTTTGCACCCTGTTCAACAGTAAAAAGTATAATATTTACGAGGTGATGGACTATTGCTAGATTGATTAACGAGTCAAAGATTTTAGGAAAGGGCAGTAGGGGATTGATGGTGCTGTTTATTTGCAAAGCCAATTTTTACTTTATTTATATTCACAAAAATATGCTACATGAGGGAATATATTATTGCTAGTACATACAACTATGGTGATAAGTTCATATGAAAATTACATACACGAGATTAAACGACAATAAAATCCGAATAAGAATAATATAGAGTAATGTCACGTGATGTAAAGAAGATTATTTCTGAACACAGATTTTAACAACTTTAAGGAGTTTCTTTTTTGTTTTGCTGATTAAATTGAGAACTTTCACTCTTTTTCTTAAATGAAGCACTTAACAGCTTATCTCTAGTGAATCTTAATTGCCAACATCGAAACTTTAGCACTTTGGAGGCCATTATTAGATTAATCTGATGATTTTTTTTTCTTTACTTGACGATTGGTAAGTAAACCCATTGAGTGTAAAACGGCATAAAAGAGACTCTTTCTACTCTTGGGAGATTATAAAAAGTCTTTTAGATTGACAAATACCTTTTTTTCTTTCAATGCCAAAAATGATCCACTCGGAAATGATTGTGTTATTCAAGACTTGTGTAAAATTGCACAGAATTATTATCTATATGAAAAATCGAACCTAATGTGTTCGGATCATTTCTATAATCATGTACGAAAATTTAATTTTTGTGAACAAACTATGGGAGGCTTAATCTTTAAGATAACTGATCATAATAAAAAAGAAAGAATAATCGTGCATGCAAATTTAATATTAATGAGAGAAAGAATAATTGATAATGATAAAAATGAAAGCAAAGAATTTTATTTGTTTTATTTCTAATGGACACACCAAATTTTCTTTTTATTATTTGTAGTAATAGTAGTAGTAGTATTATATATAATAATTCGTCAACCACTTTTTTAGATGTCAGAGAAAGAGAGAGGGAGGAGGTGATAGAGTCAGTACACAGAGGGGAGTGAGGAAAACACATGGAGGGGGAATAGGTAAAGAGGTGGATAGAAAGAGAGTCAGAGAAAGAGGAGAGTTTTTACACACACATTTAAAACTTTTTGATTTTGTTTCCATGTCCCCGGGCAATACCGAGTAGTCATGCTAGTTATAAATATTGAAAACATCCCAGAAAATAGAATATCTCGTCTTCAATTCTGTTTCTTATGCATTCATCTTTTTTTTAATTTATTATTTGGGACCACTTATAAAGGCTCGAAAGCCACTCGAGGATAAGGATTAATAATGTAAGTTGGTAGTGTAGTAATCGTTAATGATGTAAATTGGGTGGAATTTGATTATTTATGGAGAACGACCGAACAAGAATTTGTTTACATTGGATTTTAAGGCCACCATGTTGTATTCAATCGAGAAGCAGGCCAGCAGAACAGTGTTCCTATGGCGGGCATTTCTAGGAAATAACTGCCTGTCTTTGTTCACAGAATCAGGGTTTAGATTTAAGCACAGATAGAGTGGTAGAAATCATATTTAGTGGTTGCAGCTAGTAAAATGTTTTTTGTGAAAGTTTAGTAAGGGGGACCTTGGAGTTCAGTCGAGCACTTGCCATGAAAAGAGTGATAAAGAAGAGACAGGCTCGCGACGTCTCTTCCCTGGGAAAGAGGTTGCAAGAAAGGGCATCACCTATTAAGTTTCGAAACCAGTTTTGAACTCTATCAAGGCAAGATAGAGTGTGCCGAGCAGCTCCTGCCCAGATGTGGCAACAGTACTTCATTTTAAAGCATATATATACAGATAGAGAATTGCATCTGCAGTGGGATACTTACTGAAGCGATAGAGTGATCCAACCATTTTATTTTTAGCGATTCTGGCAACATATTTGATGCATGTGTTTCATTTCCGATCAGGAGTGAAGGTCAGTCTCAGAAGCTCGATGAGCTTTCCCAAGATGAGCGACATTCATTTCAATTGGGGCATGGTGGAGATCAAAGCAATTATGATGAAATGAGAGAAGCTTGGTTTTCGATGAATTAAAATTAACGAACCACCTTTTCCTCTATTGCACCACGTTCTCAGGATCAGAAGAGAGGGAATCAGAAAGATCTTAATCATTCCTGGCTTTTGAAGTGTTGCCATAGATTGTGGCGTTATTTGCATAAATGTATATGCATGATCTAAAAATGTGAATTGACTGAAGGATGGCAACATTAATACAATGAGTTTCTGATTTCTGACCATTAACAACTACTCTTATTAGCCTTTGAGAGAGAAAGAACTTAATAATTGAGAGGACATTTTCAGCTTTTTCATAGCTGGTGGTCTTGTAAGGTAGACCTTTATGCCATACTCTATCAAGAGCCTTTGATATTGTTGTATATCCGTGCTAGGGGTTACAAATGAAAGAAACCACAAATAGTGTAAAGTGTATAAAATATATGTATTTATCATAAAGAATACAGGAGCCACTAAAGTGGTATGAGAGGAACGTGTTCGTAGCATGCGGTTAAACATGGTATGAATGTCTCCATTTAGTCTCTGAAACCATTGGTATTTATAGGACTGGTTGATTCCACAGTTCTTAAATAGGGGTGATTTGTACCCCCACAAAACCCCCCTCCCGAGCTTTTCATTCCCCTGGGCTGATCGTATAGCTTTTCCTGGGGTTGATCTCTATCCAGTTGGTCATTTTCCTTTTCCTGGAGGACTGGCGTTGTCCCGCTGCTTGTGGGGTTACCAAGTCGAACGGGTCATATATTTTGTCGATTACCTCTTCTTGTTCAGCAGGAGGTTGTTTTTCGTCATCTGTTATACGTTTCCGAATTTGGTTTAGATGCTTCTTGTGTGTAATTCTGTGACCTTCGATAATGTAGACCATCCGCCGGATTGTTTTCTGGACCTTTCCTAGTTCCCACATCGTACTATTATTTTTGTATTTACGTGGTGAAAAGGTAAATACCTTTTCACCAGGTAAATACCTCGTTTTAGGAACTATAGTATTTGGCAGTTTCACCTGTTTTGGCAAAAGTTTCTCGAAGACTGCCCAAATTTTTCTCGCGAACATTAACTCTGCCGGCGACATCTCTGATGGAGTGTTTTCATTTGGTGTAATTTGGTAAACTTGTAAAAACTGTTGTAGCATCTTTTCTGAAGGCGTTCTTTTAACCTTCTTCATGGCTCTTTTCAGCATGTCTACAAACCTCTCTGCCTGACCATTGTATCGGGAATGATAAGTTGGCGTCGTTATGTGTTTAACCTGGAAATCCTCGTAGAAGCTTTTCAAATCTATTGAAGTGAATTGTGTGCCATTGTCTGACACTAGACAGTCAACCACACCAAACCTAACATAGAATTTGTGAAGAGCACTGATTGTAAAATCCGTCGTTGGACTTTTACATCGAAATAACTCTGTCTACCACTATTAAATAATAGTTTCTGTCCAGTGGGCCTGTGTAATCTATGTATATTCTTTGCCATGGGTGGTCTGCTTTATGCCACGGGCTAAATGGCATTGGGAGCGCTTTTGCAGCAAATGCACATCCTTTACACGACTTTACCGTGCCTTCTATATCAGTATCCATACTTTTCCAGTAAATGTAGGACCTCATGAGGCTCTTCATTTGCAATGCCCCGTATGAAAATCCTTTAGAATTTTCTTTTGTAGTGTAGCTGAGATTACTACTCTTTCTCGGCACATCATTGCACATAGAATAAGCTTCTATCACCGATTCGTCCGATTGAATTTTTTGTTTCATTTCTTTGATAAAACTATCGTCTTCAGCCTCCCTTATTATATCTTCCAAAGTAACTGGTAGTTCCTTGATCGTATTACATAGTATTTGTGTATAGTTCATTTCACTTTGTAGTGATGCTATTACTGTATCTTCCAGCGGTTTCCTTGTTTTTGGGATTAATCGCGACAATATGTCTGCGAGACTTAACTTCACAGATGTAAGAAATTCCATACTGAAATCGTAATTCAGTAGAATGGTCCCCCATCTTTGCAGTCTGTTGGCTGTGTAAGTTGGCAGACCTTTTTAGAGTTAAAGATGGTTATAAGCTGCATATGGTTAGTTTGCCCTAAAAAACTCTGCAATGTAGTTACATTATGAGGTTCTGGCATGTCTTTTATAGCTGTGAATCTGTCTGGATCGGGTTTCCTCCCGTCCTTATCTATGATATGATCCAGATATTTAATTCATTCCAAAAGAATTCGCATTTTGCTTCCTCAATATGAAGTGGTATTCTTTTATTTTGCCAAACACTTGAAATACATGATCTCTTTGTTGTTCGACATTTCGACTACGCATAAGAATATTGTCCAGATAACCTAATGCGAAATCCAAACTGCTTAGCAAAGTATCAATTACCTGTTGGAAAATTGCAGGTGCTACTTTTATACCAAATGCTAATCTATTGAATTTATGAAGTCCTTTGTGCGTTGAGATTCACAAAAGTTTCGAGCTATCTTCCTTTACTAGTATTTGTAGGTACGCCTCGCTTAAGTCTATTTTGGAAAAATATTTTCCACCATTTAACTTAGTGAATATTTCGTCTGGGTTTAGTAGCGGGTAATGACCAGCTACTAATCCCAGACAAAATATTTGCGAAATGGTCCTTGAGATGAAATGGTCCTTCAGCGCCGCCTTCAATCCGGTCGAAAAGTCTGCACATACCCTAATCTCTTTAGATTTTTTTTCACGTATATGGTGGGGGCTGCTCACTCACTATAGTTTATAGGGGTTAAAATCCCAGTGTTATCTAGTCTTTCTAATTCTTTTTCAATTTTTTCCCTCAAAGCGAACAGTACACTCTGTGTTTTTTTAAATATTGGTTTTGCTTCATCCAGCAATTCGAATCTCACCTTTATTTTTGTGCAGCATCCAAGCTTTTTGGAGAAAATACTTGGGAAAGATTTTTTTTAGATCTTTTGGAGTCTGTCGTTTTTGGCCATTAGGTTTACGACTTTGTGACAAAAATCACTCATTGGCGAGTCCCATAATTCAAATTCCTGAATCCAATCGGTCCCAAATGATTTGTTGCATTCCTTAGAACGAAAACTTTTAGTTTTTGTCATACTTTTTAGTGACACATTCATAACTACCTCACCCTCAAACTTTATTTTTTCACCAGTTACCGATCTTGTGACTTTATTTGTCTTTGCTCCCGTAGGCTTTCCTATTCTCTTCCACGTGTGAAAATTTATAATTGATAAATCCGACGCTGAATCGAGCTGCAGTTTTACTTCTTTATTTCTGATTCTCATCGTAACATATTTCCTTATGTTCTCTGTTGGTGGAGGATACATTTTTGCAATTTTTACATAGCTCTTTCTTGCTACTTTTGTTCTGCAATATAGGGCCTTGTGCCCTGCTCGCTTGCATAGGTCACATGTTATTTTCCTTTCGTATTGACATGCATTGTACCCATGGGGTCCTCCACATTTGCTATAATGGGTCCTAGGATTTTGTCCATCCGGATAATTTTGTGAAAGGTTCTTCTTGCCTCTTCGTTGTTGATTGCTGGGCGGGTGTCCTTTATTTTGGAAGCATATTTTTTAATGTGAGCGATACCTGCTTCCTCTGTATTTCGGGAATCTTGCTTCATTGCCACGAACCGCTGACAATCTTCAGCCAGTTTCTCAAGCGTCAAATCAGTTTCTAATTCCAATTTATTTAGAGCACGACATCCTTTATCAGCGTCTTTTGTGGCAAACCTTGTGTGAATATTAAACACTTGAAATTGTCCGCCGTTAATGACGACAATTTGAAATCGACACAGTGCTTATTAACTATAGATGCAAAAGTCGTATAATCCTGACTCTCCTTATGTGTAAGATTCATGCATTTCCATCTTTCTTTTATGAAAAAGGGTTCTCTTTGGACAGTATAACTCCATTAATAGTTTGAATGCCTCGTCAAATAACAATTCGTTGGGTTTTCCTGGTAAAATAAAGTTCACGAATTGGTTATGTTCGGATGTACCTAATGTCTGTAGCAATAAATGAACCTTCTTTTGATCCGTCCATGCACTGCAATCAATTCTAAAAAGATCTTCAAATCTTCTGAAATATGCCTCAAACGTTAGGGTTTCCTCACGAGCATAATGAAATGTATCAATAGCTGACCAGATCGCATTTTGGGAAAAAGCCATGCTGGTTTCTTCTCCGCTGTCCTTATTCACTAAAACATGTTATCAAATCCCTTTTTTATCCGACTGATTTTGTTGCTCTAAATGTAATTTTTTCAATTCCAATATTTGTTCGTTCATTTCTTATCTTTCTCTTTCCTGTTTTTCCTCGAAGAATTTCATTAAATCTAACTGCTTTTCCAATATTTGTTCGTTCATTTCTTTCTTTGATCTTCCTTGGCTTTCTTCAAGATATTTAATCAAATTTAACTGTTTTTCTTCGTTTTGTTTCTGTATTGCAATTGTTTCTCCTGTATTGCCAATTGCCCTTCTCGGAACCTTTTTTCAAGTTCTAATTGTTGACTTTGTTGGAATTTCACTATTTCGAAAATTTGTTTTGTAAAATTGTCCATTTTTTTTTATAGTATGGAATTACTTAATATGACAAAATGAGTTTTTTCAGAAACAACCCAATTCGTTGATTTACTTTTCCTATAGTACCAACTCCATAGAAAAAAAAACCTTTACAAAATTCGTACCTGGTTATTTAACGAATGTTTCTTTCATATATTTATTTCCTCGTGTGGCAATTTTCCGGAGAAAATAATTTGACGTTTGCATTTATACAGAAAACAGTAGATTTTGTTTGTCATTTTTCAATTTTCGCAACGTGTAAGTACTGGGATAAATTCCTTGTTGATCCTACACATTTTTCCTTCTTTTTTCCTTAAAAAAGAAAAAGTTACTTATCTGTGAAAGAGAGTTTATAGCATTTATTTAATATTGGCTATTCTTTTTGATCTCTGTGCGAAAAATAATGTCCTTTTTCGTTAACACTTTGTTGTGCTTCGCGAAATAATTTTTTTCTTCTTACACGTGCATTCCCATCGACCAGTGATTAATTGGATTAAAATCCGACTTTTTTTGTGAATACTCGCTTTAGCCAATAAAATAAAATACAATATCATTTACTTTTGCAGGAGTTTTTTTCCTTTTTCCAACTCTAATGCCTTTTAACTATATGACGTATTTATTAGCAAGACATGCTTTTTAGAACGACAAAGTTTTTTTTCAACATTATTTTTTTATAGGGATGGAAAAAAGTTGTTTTTTTTGTACTTACTGAAAACTTTGTCTCGTTAATTCAGTAATAATAATTCTCCACGTAATTCGTCTTATGAGTTTTCAATGAGTTTCAACTCGTAGTTTACGCTTTTTGTAGTTGTTTTTTTAACAGCAAGATAAGGCTTTGACGACGTCTTTTGTAAAATTGTTGTCCTTTTTGGAATGTTCTTTATCCCGTATTTGTGGATTTTTACACTTGAATGTTGGTTTTTCTCAATGTAGACAAGTAGTTTTTCTCGTTCTTCACCGAACTTTTGAAAAATAATTACTCTTGAAATTTCGAATTTCCCCCGAGTGTAGGAAAAAATTATTTCGAATATCTACGTGTGTTTATTTTTCTTGAATTAAAGTGTTCGTAGCATACGGTTAAACATGGTATGCATGTCTTCATTTAGTCTCTAAAACCAGTGGTTTTCATAGGACTGGTTGATTCCACTTAGTTCTCAAATAGGGGTGATTTGTACCCCATAACAAATATGTCAAGAGTTATTGCTCTAGAGACGAAGCCCCTTCAAGAGATTCACTAATTCTGTGTGATATAACAGTTAGTACACTAACTGTAGATCTCGCAGAATGCAAACCATATTGCATGTCACTGAGCAGGTCATTTTTGCTGAGGCGATTGACCACTTTTCTGTTTATCACACATTCCAGTAACTTACTCATGATGCATAGAAGACTGATTGGTCTGTACTGAGAAGGAAATGACAGATCTTCTGAATTTTTAAATACTAGGTAGACTGATAAAGTTAATTTCAAGTTTTAAAAGATTCTTTTAGATCACCCTGCATTCTCTTTTTCTTAATTTTTACTTTTATTCATCACAAGCAAGGCATATTGTCATTTGCTGTGATAGAGACCAGATTTAAAGTGGGAGACTTTGGTGAGGAGTTGGGTAGTAAAATTAAAATAACATTTTGATTTCTGCATGCTGGTATGGTTGGGAAAACAGGAAAAGAGGAAGAGAATTTCAGACACAACAAGCCCGAGAAAAGAATGCATCAGAGAAGAAAATTTTTCAGGCATCTAAGGATCTCTGGAGTGAGGGGTAGGATTTTGTTTCTAGTCACAGTATTTTTGCAGTATTTTGTCAGAGGTATTTTTAGTTAGTGATTTCATCAGAGAAGCTTCTGTGGCAATACTTGCAGAACAAGACCAAGTACGCTGCTCTGTGGTGATGCAAAAGAAGCTGGATGTTAGCAGCTAATATAGGGCCTATTAAACGAGAGATTATTTCATTGTAGTCTATCCAAAAAAGAGGCGCTAGTTGTTGGTACATTTGGTAACAATACACCATACTCGGAGGGATGGTAGTTTCATAGAGATATAGGATACTGACAAATATCAGATATTTTCTAGTCTGATAGGGAGAGCATATCATATTTGCAGCAGACATCTAAAAGTATTCTGATACTGCATTGTTAAAATTTCTCTTTAACTCGAATTGCTCATACCCTAAATAATTCTATGAACTTTCTCTGTACACTTTTTATGGCTTAACTTCCGGTTGTTACAGTAAGCTTTTCCCTCTCATAACTGACAACAGTCTTATTTGTGCTACATAAGGCTTTATCATTGTAAAATAAATAAAATGTTTGTTTGAGCATTTATGTGTTAGCCCCCGTTTATTGATGAATGCGCGTGTCTTTATTTACTTGCGTCCCTAAAAGGGAAAAGTTAGGTGAATTTCTAATATGAGGGTGATATCCAACTCCATCATAAAGGGTCCTTTAGGTCGGCCGAAAATAAAAATTTCCTCTTCTCATTAAGGAAAGGATAGATAATCACACTTTAATCCTATCCTAAGGCTGGAAAGTGGAGTGTGTATGAATAATGTGACTAAAATCACATCCTGACAAGCAAATATTTGTAAGTGTTAGTTTTGAAAGCTCTAGTGGTGAGTCCAATTGGTTAAAAATGATTTTAATCCAAGCAGATTGTACGTTTTTGTACAGATTCCAGAAAATTTATACACATCGATGTTTTCAAAAATATTCTTTTTTTTTCATTTATATTTGCTTTTCATTTCACTACCTTATATATAAAGTAAACTAAGTAAACCATATAAATATTATTCATTTATATTTGCTTTACATTTCACTACCTTATATATAAAGTAAACTAAGTAAACCATATAAATATTATTCATTTATATTTGCTTTTCATTTCACTACCTTATATATAAAGTAAACTAAGTAAACCATATAAATATTATTCATTTATATTTGCTTTACATTTCACTACCTTATATATAAAGTAAACTAAGTAAACCATATAAATATTATTCATTTATATTTGCTTTTCATTTCACTACCTTATATATAAAGTAAACTAAGTAAACCATATAAATATTATTCATTTATATTTGCTTTACATTTCACTACCTTATATATAAAGTAAACTAAGTAAACCATATAAATATTATTCATTTATATTTGCTTTTCATTTCACTACCTTATATATAAAGTAAACTAAGTAAACCATATAAATATTATTCATTTATATTTGCTTTTCATTTCACTACCTTATATATAAAGTAAACTAAGTAAACCATATAAATATTATTCATTTATATTTGCTTTACATTTCACTACCTTATATATAAAGTAAACTAAGTAAACCATATAAATATTATTCATTTATATTTGCTTTTCATTTCACTACCTTATATATAAAGTAAACTAAGTAAACCATATAAATATTATTCATTTATATTTGCTTTACATTTCACTACCTTATATATAAAGTAAACTAAGTAAACCATATAAATATTATTCATTTATATTTGCTTTTCATTTCACTACCTTATATATAAAGTAAACTAAGTAAACCATATAAATATTATTCATTTATATTTGCTTTACATTTCACTACCTTATATATAAAGTAAACTAAGTAAACCATATAAATATTATTCATTTATATTTGCTTTACATTTCACTACCTTATATATAAAGTAAACTAAGTAAACCATATAAATATTATTCATTTATATTTGCTTTACATTTCACTACCTTATATATAAAGTAAACTAAGTAAACCATATAAATATTATTCATTTATATTTGCTTTACATTTCACTACCTTATATATAAAGTAAACTAAGTAAACCATATAAATATTATTCATTTATATTTGCTTTTCATTTCACTATCTTATATATAAAGTAAACTAAGAAGTTTTCCCATATCAGACAAGATAAAACGACCACCTCAGGATCAGAAGAGAGGGAATCAGAAAGATCTTAATCATTCCTGGCCATAGATTGTGGTGTTATCTGCATAAATGTATATGCATGATCTAAAAATGTGAATTGACTGAAGGATGGCAACATTAATACAATGAGTTTCTGATTTCTGACCATTAACAACTACTCTTATTAGCCTTTGAGAGAGAAAGAACTTAATAATTGAGAGAACATGTTCAGCTTTTTCATAGCTGGTGGTCTTGTAAGGTAGACCTTTATGCCATACTCTATCAAGAGCCTTTGATATTGTTGAAGACCCGTGCTATCTGTTTCGTTAGAATTATGTGCCAAATATTGGCGTCAGTCTTGAAAAAGAAAAAAATAATTTCAACTGATTTTATCAAATTTGATATTTGATCCTGATCAATATTTTGTTAGTCATGAATAGTATTGGGATTAATTTTATCCCAGAAAAAGTGTTCA
This sequence comes from Euprymna scolopes, assembly GCF_053919585.1. Taxonomy (NCBI): domain Eukaryota; kingdom Metazoa; phylum Mollusca; class Cephalopoda; order Sepiida; family Sepiolidae; genus Euprymna; species Euprymna scolopes. The sequence continues at coordinate 75,509,754 of NC_136499.1, read as the reverse complement.
ATTCTTCCACCTGAGAATGTGGTAACAAATCGAGGATAAGCTCTACAACAGAATATAGAGATAGTTGGATTGCAAGAAGGAACACAACACGTGTGTATAATATTTAAAGCAATTTTACTGAAAAAGTTAATTGTACAGAGAATAAGATTTGCAAAAAAATATGCTTCGCAAGAACTTATCTGTGGTGGAAAGTTCAAATAACACGTGACACATGTGTATCTCTCAATTCTGGCTGTTTTCAAGTCAGACTTAGTTACAATCCAAACAAGAATTCGGAGATAAATGATGGTTAACTTGTATCTGCCGTCACGGGCTTGTCGCAAATAGTCTTCAGTTCAGGTTGATAATGAGAGGACTGGTTTTCTGTGACTGCCATCTTGGGTCTGTGTCACCGAGTTTTAGTCGTCCTACTGCTGGAATAAAAAAAAAGGGGGCGAAAAAGAGTCAGGGAATACTCATGTAAGGGTTTTTATAAGCTCCCTCAGAAATTTAATAAAATAACGTTGTTTCATATACACAGATCCCTTGGTTATTATTCTCTTTCTTTTCTGACCTACATTTGTAGGTGAAAGAGGCAAAAAGAGAGAGAAAGAGAGAGAGAGAGAGAGAGGGAGAGAGAGAGAGAGAGACGAGTCTAAAATAAAACTAAGAAAATTGAAAAAATAACAACCAACAAAATTTTATTAAAATTTTGACAAATAAAAGTATAAAAAATGTATTTCCTTTTTTGATTAAAGATTGTGAAAAATGCTTCTGTTCTGACTAATTGTAAGGCATTCTAAGATTTTATATTAAATTTGATTCTCTCCATTTGTATGTATATCTCTGAGATGCACTGCAAATGTTTCAAATGAAACTATGTAAAAAAGGTCATGTTATAAGAAATTATATTTTAACATATTGTTTGTATATATGAACAGTTGGACGAAATTTGGGTAATTCTAATGGGTGCATAAACATACTTTTTAAATAAGAGAATAGATATTCTGCTCTTGTACTTTTTACGATTGGGCACTGACGTTTTTTCAACTGACATAGATGATGATGATGATGATGATGATGGGAGGATTCCAATATTTTTCTCAATTCCGATACAATTAATGATTCCATGCTAAATTCCCGATTCCGATACAGTTACCAATTCCGATTCTTTATAAATCTCTAATTATTTAGCTATAATATTGTTATTTCCCACGATTTTCGTAAAAACACTTGTTAAATATGCAGATATTTTCCTAAACGTCAAAATACTCTTGTGGAGGATGATCTATCGATTTTAGCTTTACTTGTATTTTAAAATCAATAAATATCTATTATTTTATCATTATTACCAGTAATAGAAGATTTTGGTTTAAACAAAATCAAATAAAAAAAGACAAAAGAATCGTGTTGGCATCGGAGAATAGGCATACATTTTTCCGATATCGAATTCAATACCCCCAAATTTTCCGATTTATCTGATTCACGATTCTGATTAATCGTCTCAACACTAATATATATATATATATATATATATATATATATATATATGTGATCTTCTGTGTGTGTGCATGTGTGCAGAACAGTGTCTACCAAACTATTCTGTCAATTTTTGGTCCACAAACGTAAAATTTGATGTATAAGTGACTCAGATCTATGGAACAATTCGATTTGATTTTTAGCTGGTAAGAATAGTTGCTAAAGGATCAGAATTTAAAAATTGGAACTTGGCAGACGTAGTCGACTTAAAATGTTCTTTAAGAATGTGAAAATATTCATTTATAGGTTTAAGTCGGTTAATTTATAAAATTTTGATATGCATCTGGATTTAGTTCAGATATTAGCAAATAACGCTGGAACGGTAAACATTTTGGTTTTGATTCTAGCTGATGGAACCCAAGTTCTTTATTCAACTTTTGAAATCATTACTATATATTGGGTACAATATAATAATCAGTAGAGAATTGGTTCTGTAATAATATATACAACATCTGTATTAATTAAAATATCAGATTGAAGCAAAATTTAATACTGGGTAATGTCAAGTGGATTGCTAATATATATATATATATATATATATATATATATATATATATATATATAATTATTTTTTACTATAATGATTAAATACCTACAGACACTAGTGTTTCATCCTTTCGGGAATCTTCAGTGCAGGGTGTCCCGATTAAAACCAGTCGAACGATTTGAACCCCGCAACACGAGACATCTCTGGCTCAATTAGCGGAGACCTAATCCAATATATATATATATATATATATATATATATATAGAGAGAGAGAGACAGACAGACAGACAGACAGACGTTAAAAAGTATTTAAAAAATAAATGTTAAAATTTCAACAGCATTTCTCGCGGTTAACGGTAGCCGAATGGATTAGGTCCTTGCTAATGGAGCCAGATTCGGGTTCGAATCTATCGACTGGTGTTAATCGTGACACCCTACACTGATGATTTCCAAAAGGATGAAACCCTAGTGTCTGTAGGTATTTAATAATTATTATAGTAAATAGTTATATATATTCCGATCCTGGTTTGAGGCGGTTGCCTGTCTAGCTGCACTGATGAGCTGTGAAACAGCGAAACAGTACTGTATGTGAATGACTATATATATATATATATATATATATATATATATATATATATATTCTACTCGGGAGTTTAACGATCAAGATTTTTTCTTTTTTTTTTCTTTAGTGGTGCTAAAACATGTAGAGAATTCGAGCATATCAATAATTTATTGTAATTGTTTTTTCATACGAGATGCCATGCCAAGTCTATAATAAATTCTTCGGCAGTGAATTCTGGAGACGATTTTAAATGTAAACATGGCATATTACTAGCTCTGTTTGAAGGTCGTTTTTTTGTGTTTGTTTTTATTTACCCTTGTCATAAACATTGAATTTAACCATGACATTGGAAACTACTGATGCTGTTTTTTTGTGTTGGTTTTGTTTTTCTTAAGTAATGAATACGTACGATTGAAGTTAGAAGATGTAGAGTTTTGATTTTGGAAGGAGATTTTGTTTTCATCAGTTTTGCCATTATAAGAAAATAAATAAAAAATGATTATATGTTTGAAATATTTTATTCATCCTATTTAACTATCCCTTCAGTTTATTTAATGAATGAAGGTAAATAGTATCACTATTGAGTAGGGTAATACTCACTAGGGTGTTTGCTAATTAGCTGGAAGACTGAGGTTCAGTCCTTAGTCAAATTACGCCAAAGAATAAAAAATGATGCTTGATGCTTCCTTTCTCAATACTCACCATTATTAGGTGACGATCAAGGGAAAGCGGAGTACTTTAGGGAAAGAAGTAGCACCTTTATCTACATCATAATGTAACAGACAATGGCAATAAAGCATTTGGGTCGTCCTCAATCTATTTTCTTTTTTTATTAAGTATTGTATTTATAATTTATAAAACTATTTCATAATATCATATTTACTAAGAACCAAGCTCAAAGTAATAACTTCATGATGTGTTTCAATATCACATCTTTGATCCAATTTTCGAATTGGATGCAAACTTTTATGTAACTACATACTCTTTACATGCACAATATTATGAGGCATAAAATGTGATCCCTGATTTGTGATATAAATTAACTAGGAGAATACCAGTCACAGGATGAGTAAAATTCATTCTCTTCCAAGTTATGCACCACTTTTATGTGTCCTTACGAAGATTAAAATCAAGATATAATGCCACTAAATATTATGTCTAGAATACTTATTCTAATTTTGATAAAAATCCCTTAAATGATTGTGATTATCAAAAATATTTAAAATTTAGGGCTTAAACTTCAAACGAGCTTAAGATTAAATTGAAATTAAATTGTTGCCTAATTTGATGTCTAATTATTACATGAAAGGGCTGTCCTTTATTATGTACGTAAGAAGACATATTAGATAAGTGAAAATGATATTAGGATAAGGTTAGAATCGAACCCTGTAAGCAAGTGTTAAAGATAATGGAGAATGGAATGTTAGAAATTAAGTTTATTGTTTATTCTATTAGAAATAGTTAAATATTGTTTATGTCGGAAAAAGAATCGATTGTCCATTCTTTTAGAAATCTGAATATTAAATATGTCAGTTAAAAGAATGGACAATGCAAATTAAAAATATATTGTTTAAAAATAGGTTAGATATTAGAATTGAGGATTCTTTTGTTTGCCAAAAGTGTGTTTATACAAACATATGTAAAGCCACGTGAAAATTAGTCATGTTTGAAAACACACTTCTGACGTCATAAACAAAGGCGATTTCTCAATATAGGAATCTAATGGTTCGAAGTTAGAAATCAGTGGTCAGTTGATGAATTGGTGAGTTGGTCAGTCAAGAGTTAGTCAGTTGATGAGTTTGAGTCAGTTGGAGAGGAGAGTCTTTTAGGAGCGAAGGGAGGAAAAATAAACCATGTACATCAAAGTTTGAATTCCTGACGTCACCAATCGGTCGATTGAATAAAGAACCAAATATGTTTGCAACTCTTCGTCTCGTCATTTCTTACAACAAAAAGGTAAATGTGCTTTATCATCATCTTTAACGAACTTTGTGTAAACTCTTCCAAGAATTATGTGTCCTGCCCTCCATCATAAGTGAAGTATCTCCTCCCCTTCTCTGTGTTAAGAACTTGCATCATATATCCCAGTCCGCATTAATATTAAGTCCCCAAGATTTGTCACAGTCGTTGTCATGATATAATATATATAAATGTTTTCCCATCAGATTTGTCATCATCGTCATCTGTTCAGAGTCCCCATTATATGTATCCCCGTTAATGTGTCCCAAATATGTACCCCCTATGCAACATAATGACTATGGTTCAAATTGAACACAAACTAGGAATGTTTTAATGGGGCGTTGTGCCTATTTTACGGCTCATAAAAGCTCTTTAACATACTTCAAAGAAACAGAAATTTGGAAAATATTTATGAATTGATATCTTAAAACTATTGTTAAAATTTCACAAAAAACTGGAAATATTTCAATTTTCGCAGAAATTGTCACCCTCTCTTTGCTCCTTTTCATAGATCTAAATTAAACTAAATATTGCACACATTACCATCCATTATGCCTAGAAACTGTGTTCTAAAATTCATAATTAGTTTAGGAAATAATCATGTACACACAAATATATAAATATATGAGTAAAATAAAATACAAACCGATGGTTGAAATATAAACATATGCACATACTTAGCTTTATATAGAGATAAAACTTCAGAATCAGCCAATCGTTAGTCTAAGGACTGCCAGTAAAGGTCAACCCCAAAAGCACGACTCTCCAATGTTCAGCTGTTCTTTCATTAAACATTGGTTAGGTCACTAGTATTCTCTTCTCTCAGCGTGTGAATATCTGCTCACCCAAACAGTCGCCACTTTACTTTATCTTCGACCAAGACAACAGCTTTGTTTTATTGGATCATGTTGATCGTTCTGCTGAGTAACCAGTGTTAGCTCTCATTCTTATCATTATCTTTAGGAGAGTGACATTTTTATTTTACTTCCAACTTTTCTCCTCTTTGTCTTTTACAAGAGTCTGGTTGTATCTGAAACGCCTCCTACAAGTAGCTTATCTCTGACAAAAGATAGTTGTTCTATTTTTACCAGTCGATGAATGGTTTCAGTCAGTATTGGCTTTAAACTTTATGACTACCCATTGCTTACTTGAACTTTAACTAACATTCTTGTTAACATTTAATTCTAAGATGTCAAAAATTACGACCATTGTGTGTATTGTGCATATATATATATATATATATATATATATATATACATATATATGTGTGTGTATATATGTATATATATATATATATATATATATATATATATATATATATATATATATATATATATATATATATATCCGAAACAAAAGTCAGCTGATTGTACTGGTCAGTGGCTAGGAAACAGATCTTAACCTCATATAGTCAAACACAAGATTTTGCAAAATCCTTCTTTTTACAAGGGCCTTACTGAGCATAGATAGACGTGTGACATGTTTTCTACAAGACGCAGGTTGTAAGGAGAAGAAAAAGACATCGCCTACAAAATTTCGAAGCCGGTTTTGAATCATTGAAGATTTTATGGAATAAAATGGTGACTAATTCAACAAGATTCTCAACATGTCACGGAAAACATGGAAAAAATAGTGATAGTTTAACTTTATTATTTAATAATATCCAATGTCAGTTATTTAGAGAGTATTTTCTGATTGCCATGAATTCGACAGATATAATGAAATTTTAATTTCATTTGACAAGTCAGCACTTACTATTTTAATCTTTATAAAAAAAATACATAAAAATACACAACAAAAAAGCTTAAGGGATCTTAATAAGAAATTAAAATTCAGAGAATTTTGCTTAATTGATATCTAATTACTATGGATCAAATTTACTGCAAATCTAGTATAATTAAATTTTCGAATAAGTGATCTTTTCCTAAAACCCATTAAAAATTTTCCAATAAAACTGAAATTCGGAGCATATATATTAACTGATATGTAAAACCTATTATTAAAATTTCACAGAGGTAGCTAAATTTTCACACCATAATTTCAATGCCTAGCAGCACTATTACAAAATTCATAATTATCGGTTAATTAGTTTAAGAGTGAATCTTGAATATACAAATATATAAATATATACGGATACTTAACTTTATACATATGAAAATTTATAGCTTCCTGTTCCAATATATATAAAATTTGAGGAATATTTATTAATTGATGTTTTTTGTTAAAACATCTAAAAAATTGGAGGTATTTGAATTTTGACAAAGAGTTTCTACACCCTTATAACCTCTTTGTATAAAACTCAATGAAACTAAGTATAGCCGATAGTACACATCCTTACGCCTCTATGTTCTAAAATTCATAATAATTGGTTAATCCGTCTAGGAATGAATCTTGTACATACAAATAAATAAATACTAGCAGGTCACCCGGCATTGCGCAGTCGTAAAATATGCTTAAATATGATATTTTGATTAATACAGATTTCGTATTTATTATTATATTATATTGACCCAATATATAGTAATAATTTAAAAAGTTTTTTAAAAAAATGACTCGCTTTCACTGAGAATCGAAACCAAAACATTTAGCTTACGATTTATATTTTACTTTGACGTTAATGCCTGAGCTATGAAGACATGTTTGCTACAAGGCTAAAAATTAAAACATGAACCAATAGCTATTACATTACGCATGCATATTCGTAGTGACTTCCTTCGACCTTGACCTGGGAAATTCCGCTTTTTTTAATTTCCATACTTTTGCACCGATTTTTCCCCAAATATAAAGTTTTGTGTGGGTTCGAATATCCTATATTAAATTTCATGTCTGTAGAGTAAAAGCTGACAGGCGAGTTTGGTAGGCAAAACTTTTTAAACAAATATATATAAGCATACATAAATATATATAGAAAAAGGTTTGTGCTTGCTATAAGCTTTTTATACAAATATTATATAAGTATAAATCATGTAGAATACCTGCATGAATATAATTACACGTAATAGTTAACTAAAGATAATCATCTCATAAGAAAACAAAAAAAAACTTATCGGGAATTAATTAAAATGAATGTTTAAAAGAATATGCAAATTAGCTAGATCTTCTGCAGATGAATGGAATTCCATACACCATATATAACAAAGTTGTATTTTCTTTTAAATAAACAGAAAAAAAAGTTTGCCTTTTTTCTTCTTAGCCTTCGGGCCAAGATCTTTTTTCTTTTTTCAAAGTGCAGTTCCGGCAGATACTGCAATCAAACTTATATGTGGGGTTTCCCCCACATATCAGACCATTGCTCTTGACAGTTTTGGTCAATGTAGAGGAACCCCTTCATACCAATTGTCACTATCCAGTTCCCTCTCGGGGAACTGGTTCCCTTCCCGTCACTGTCCACATTAAAAACTGCCTTGAGCCTAATTTGCTCAGTAGAGAAGCAAACAAATAAATAAATAACTAAATATATTTTCTGTTGTTCTTGGCCTTCGGACCGAGATCAAAGTTTAGTATCTGTTCTGCAGATGCTGCACTTAAGGTAATTTGTCCTGGTCAATGGAGGGGAAACCCTCTATACTGGGACAATTATTATTTTTTATCCCAACCAATGCTCATTTTGTCTTTTTTTTTTTTTTTTCGGGGAGCTGGTTTAATTCCACATTAAAAACAACCTCGTGTCACATTTTGCTTTTGTGGGAAAGCAAATAAATACTAATAGAAAAAGGGTTTTAATTATGAATATCAATACACACAAAAAAAACAAATTTGTAGAAGTATAGATATAAACATACCTAACTTTATAGACAAGCATCGTCTAAGCCATAAACATTTACTGATTGGCTTGAAAGTATTAGAATATTATCTTACTGTAGTTACATAGAAAAGCTTATGATTTCTCTATCCATTTCTGATAAGGTGGTGTTATTTTACAGTAATGATACGTTTATCACAAAAGTGTTGCCATTATACCGCCTGCAGCTTTCCTGTGTGGGGCGGGGGCGGGTTAGAATAGTTACTTTATCTTTATCAAAATGACTCGAGATTAAAAAATATCGATTTCTAAATTATTTACTGAATTATAGCAAAACTCATCTCCTCGAATTGGTAAACGACACCAGTAATAACTTATAGATTTATCTGTCTGGAATATCGACTGATCAAATTAGTACAAATGATGACATTTTTTTAGGCAGTACTACCATCACAAGTATCTCTTGTATGTGACCTTTCCTCTCAACATTTGTAAGTGCAGCAAACGAACCTAAAGAAAACAACTGATTTGAGTGAATGGCTGTTTAACAAAAAGGGTTTAAGCAGTACAAAATCTAAGACACGGGTGATATTTACTTCTCTACCACCACCCAAAGATGTTACAAAAGATCAGAAAATGGAGATTGAAAAGTCAGCGCACAATAAGCACATGTCCTTTTGGTCAAGATCAAAGTGTAGTATCTGTTCTCTCAGTTACTAAACTTTCCGCCACCGGGCTTTCGGGCTAGGTTAAGGTGTTTTCATACTAACTTTCGTTAGCAAGGACCGACCCCCTCCTTTGGGGAGTCAGGACCTAAAGGACCGACTCCACATTTGTGGAAGCTTGGACCCGGAAACCGATCCCCTTTTTTGGGAGACTGGAATCTCGGGACCAGCACCACTAGCTGGTAGTTGAGACCTGCTTTTGTTGTTTTTTGCATGCGTTTTTTCTTCGTTCCGGTCTCTTCCCTCTAGAGACAGGGGATGGTCTAATTTCTCCACACTTAATTGCCTGAGCAGCACTCTGACCTGCCAGGCCCAAACTTTGTCTATCTTCGCTGCTCTCCCAGTGGATCGAGCAGACAGGGTTCTCTTTCTCGCTTCCGTTGGGGTAAGTTAGTGGGTAGGGTGACGTGGGGTAGGGCGGGTGCTTCGTTTCTGCTCCCCTCTGTGGGCAGGGATGCCTATCCCCTCTCTCTCTTAATTGCGACGCGGCACTCTGACCCGCTAGCACCCACTGCGTCTTTCTTCTCTGCTCTCCCCCCTCGCGGGGGGATCTGAGCTGCTAACCCGACATCCCCGTGAGGGGAAGTCAAAAACTCTAATTTCTTCAAAGTCCGCTCCTCCCCCTCCTCCACCTTCATTCCCCTGGGTTTTCTTTTCCCCCACTACACTTTGGTCCGCGCCAGCGGCCAGTACAACCGCCACGATGCCAGGCAGGAGGGGTACGTCACCCCAAATGCGCAGCATCTCAACTGCTAACGACTCCCTATGTGAGGGAGCTGATGCATCTCCCGGCGAGACGGCGCCAGGAAACAAGGTAGGGCCCCGGCGCGCGGCGACCTTGGAAGAAAGCGGGAGGGTAGGGCCGCAGCCCGCGGCGACCCCCCAAAAAGCACCTGCAACCGCTCCCCACGAGGGCAACCCAGCGGAAAAAGCTGCCGTTAAGTCACTAGCTGGGGAAAGTGCAGAACCCAGCCAACCAGCTGCACCCCAGGACGGCAGAACCAAGGGAGGAAGACCGGGGAACCCATCCCCCGCTCCCCCAAAGGGCGACTCCCCAACAGAAAAGGAGGAAAACAGCACCGCGGACCAAACCGAGGCGCTGGACGAAGATGTAATAGCCTCCATCTGCTCACTATTCGGCGGGGAAGACAGTGATTGGCCCCCCAACACTCCCCAAGAGGACCAAATACGGAAAAGGGGTGACTCTCCGGCCAGTGGTAACAAAAGCAAGCTGGAAGGAGAGACACCCTTGACAGTACCCACCAAGGCTCCAGCTGGGAACACGGCACCAGAAGGGGAGACACCTCCATCCCCCAAGGGGACAGCCACCCAGCAAAGGAAGAAAATAAGAAAGGGGAGCGGCCCGGAGAGCAAACCAAGCCAGGACGAAACAACGCCAAGGACACAATGGCCTACTTTGCCTGGTAACGGCCCAGTTCCGAAGCCAAAAATGCCCATAACAGGAGAGAGCCCCACAACACCAGCTACGCCCCCCAACCCGAGTCCAGCTGACACCCACCAGGATGGAGGACCGGCATGGGGCCCCAAAGAGCAGCAAGGGAAGTTGACGCCCGAAGACTACAGAGCACTCTTCGACTCCACTTACAAGGAGTATACCCAGGGGAACAACATCCAACCCCTCCCGGGTCAAGTGGAAGTTCTGGAGAAAAGAGTGCTCTCGCTGATAACTTCAGACACCAAGACAAGGGGTCTGACGGGCGTCAACAAGGACACCATGATGAACGTGTTGCTGGAGCAGAACATTCCCGCCAACTACATCTGTAGAAGGAGTTACGCACAGTGGGATGTTCTGCTCCCCACCTCCGAAGACGCAGTCAGGCTGTCCAGGACCTGCCATCAGAGCAGGAACATAAAGCTCCAACCCATCTATATGAACAAGAGGAGAGCAAATGTTTCTGCTCTAAACGTCCCCTGCTATATGGAGGCCAAACAACTGGGGGCTATCCTAAGCCAGTATGGAGACGTAGAGGAAGTCACCCCGGTCCGCGGATTAAGAAACATCATGACCGGGGACTACAAAGTACAGATGGTCCTGGACAAGGCTGGATTCTACGCCATCCCAGCCACACTCAAGTTCGGAGAGTGGACACTCTCCCTTATAGTGGAAGGGAGGAGGCCTCATTGCTGGCTGTGCACACAACAAGGGCATATGGCGAAGGACTGTCCAAAGAGGAATGGAGGGAAGAAGCCCACAAAAGCGGCGGGAACAAGCGTGACAACAAATCAAGCCGCTGCTCCCGCGCCGGCCGCAAATCCTCCAGAGGCACCGACAGGCTGGGTGACGGTCGTAAAGAAAGGCAAGATCAACAAACAGCCATCCTTGCAGACAGTCACCCAAGACCAAGAACAACCGAAGAGCGAGACGGAGAAAATGGACACACAGACACCCTCCTCCTCAAACAAGAGGAAACTACCAGAATCTGAGGAGGAGGCCGCGTCAGAGGCAGAGGAAGAGACAACAACAGTCTCTATGGCCCTGAGCGCAACAGAGATCAGGAGGGCCAGGAGGAGGAAAAGCCGCAAGACACGCGCAAACCCTCCTACCCCCACTGAGACTGAGAAGGACTCCCTCGCAACAACAACACAGGATGAGCCCCCTGTGTTCCCAACACCCCAGCAACCCGAACAACCTTCCCCCTCTCCTATAAAGGCCCCAAGAAACTCTTCCCGCCCCTCATCCCGTGACAGGAGCCAAAAAGAAGAAAACGAGCAGGCTACCCCCTCCCCAAGCGCTCAGCCTCCCCATCAACCAAAAGAGGTCCCCTCCCCCACTCCCAAAGTCCGCACTGAACGGACCAAAAAGCTCCCCTTCCTGCCAGGAAGCAGGATTTGTGAAACAGACCCTCTCCAACCGGCTCCGGACCTTAAAGGACAACAGAAGGTCCGGTACAATAAACTCAAAAACTTTGAAAAAGTCGGTGGAGACCTAGTAACAGACCCCACTAAATTCAAGGACGCTCCCTTGTTGACCACTTTCGTTAGGGTCAACAAGGACGGTAGGACTGGAGGAATGTGGGCAATGATTAAGGCAGCGAAGAATGCGATCCCAGGCCAGCAGCTGGTGGATAGGGACCATCCTTCACTGACCAACATTTTCTTTAAATGTGAGGGTAGAATCCCCATGTATGTACACCAATCGCTATACAGGGCACTCAAACTAACCTTCCCCCTGGACGTGGGGGGCGTGGCCAAGGATGGATCACCTTCATCGGATTTACTTACCGGCAGCCTTGGCCAGGCCTGCCATGTCCTCACTGCCCAGGATTTCAGACCCGTCTGTGACAGTGCTTGAGGTAAGTGATCATGTCTTTGAACTTGGCTACATTGAATGTGAGGGGCATCAGGTGTCGAAGCAAGGCCTCGCGCGTTGTGAGAGACTTGGTGTCCCTCAAGGTAGATATTGCCGCTATCCAGGAGACCCACTTTGTTTGTGACGGGGATTGTCAGGTGCTGGTAAACGATTACGATGTCTACTCAGCATATGGCAATACCTATAGTCGTGGAATCTCCTTGCTAGTGAGTCGCACCCTGTCAGCGTCGGTGAATGTTGTTCACGCAGGCGAGGACGGGCGGGCGCTTGTTGTTGATGTTGCTGTTAATTGTAGTGTTTTTCGGATTGTTGCTGTTTATGCTCCCAATGCTGCTGTAGAGAGGGCAACCTTTTTTCGACGGTTGGAGGGCTTCTTAGTGGATCCGGAACGGTTAGTTTTAATGGGGGATTGGAATGCAATCCTTGATCCCAAAATAGATAAGGTCGGGGGGACTAGCGGGTCGGCGTGGTATGACAGCAGTCTGTCTGACCTGATGGCCTCGTGCGATCTCGTCGACAGATTTCGTCTGGATCATCCGGGGCGGGAGATGTGGACGTGGCATCCTGTAGTGCCTTCCCATCCAAGCACTTACTTGGATCGGATGTTAGTTAGAAGAGGTGATGTAGACTTCCTATCTTGCCCCACGTTCCACTTGCTAGGACACTCGGACCATAAACTTGTTATGGCCCGTTTGAGCTTAAGTGCTAGGCCTAAACTGGCCGGATACTGGAAGTTCAACAGCACCTTGTTGGAGCTGGAGGACTACCGGTTGAAGGTCACTGAGCTAATTCAGCGGGCTTTAGTGGGGGCGGTTACAGGGAGTAAGTGGTGGGTTAGTCTTAAGGCCAAAATTAGGCGCTTCTCTGTCCAGTATAGCCAACGCCTCGCGATAGATAAGGCTAAGGCAAAGAAGCGTTTAGAGGATAAGCTGACCCGGGCGGTGGAGGGGGGGGACCCCCTAGAGTTAGCACTAGCTAAACAAGATCTCAACCGCTTGGCTAGCGAGCGGTATGAAGGTCAAGTAGTTAGGGCTAGGTTAAACAAAGTTTCTAACGAGGCTGTGAATGTTGACGCTGTTGAGCGTAAGGCTGCTTTAAGGCGCGGTTCGGATGGGTACATTCGTAAAGTACATAACCTGGAAGGACACCCCTTAGTATCGACTCGGGAGATCTGCGAGGGGTTTCGGGAGCATCTATCGGTGCGCTTCACCCAACTACCCGGACTCAGGGTTGATGAGTTTGGCAGCTATTTGGCTGACTCGCCCCGCCTCACGGCGGCTCGGGCGGCTAGCTGTGATGGTCTTATTACTGAACATGAGGTCATTACTGCGTTGAAGCAGGTCGGCTATAACAAATCCCCGGGGCTTGATGGTTTACCCTACGAGTTTTACTTGAGGCTGTCGCCCATGTTGGTCCCTATTCTGAAGGATATGTTCAACCATTGGTTTGCCCAGGGTTCCATCCCTGGACAGGTGACCAAGGGTGTGATCACATTGCTGAGGAAAGGTCAACGGCATGGTGGGAGGGAAAACTTTGATGATTTTAGGCCCTTGACTCTGCTAAACACAGAGTTAAAGATTTTGGCAAAGATTCTTGCGAATCGCTTGCAGGTTGTCATCACTGACTTGATCGAACCGGACCAGACTTATGCTGTGAAGGGGAGATCGATTCAAGACAATTTGCACTTGATACGCTCGATCATAGAGGGGACAGAAGACGACGCCGAAGCCGCGCTGATCAGTTTGGATCAGTCCAAGGCATTCGATAGGGTCGACCATCGGTTCCTAGGATCTGTGCTAGAGGCCGCCGGATTTAATCCGGACTTCCGCAGGTGGATCTTTGTTCTGTATGACAGGCCGACGGTAGCGGTGCAGATCAACGGTAAGCTGTCGGAGTCATTCGCTGTCTCTCGGTCGGTGCGACAGGGTTGTCCGCTGTCGCCTCTGTTGTACGTCCTGGCGTTGGAACCCCTCCTTCGCAAGTTAAGGGACGAGGCGGAGGCGGCTACACCAGTCCTGCGCGGAATAGCTCTCCCTGGAGGCACACGAGCCAGGGTTTCCGCGTTCGCCGATGACGTCACCGTGTTCGTGTCTTGCCTCACGGACGTTCAAGCGGTGGTCGAGGCGCTCGCTCGATACGAAGAAGTAACAGGGGCCATCTTCAACCGTAGCAAGTCTGTTGGCCTGCGGTTGGGGGCCTGGACCGGGGTAAACTCGCTTCCAGGTATTTTCAGCTGGACCGATGGACCGGTCCGCATTCTCGGTGTCTGGTTTGGACCGGGACTTCAGCTGGAAAAGAATTGGTCGGAAGTACAGTCTAAGGTCAAATCGTCAGTAAAGACTTGGATTGGAAGGAAATTGTCCTTGAAGGGTCGGGCGGAGGCGTGTGCTACATACGTCTTTCCGCTCATCCTTTACCGTTTGTCTGTACTTCCTCTCCCTGCAGAACGACTAACCCGCTTACAAGGGCGCCTCGATTCACTTTTGTGGAACGAGGGTAGGCATTATGTCTGCAGAGAGGTCTGTGTTCAAAATCCGAGCGAGGGAGGCCTGGGTCAGCCCAGTCTCTTGTGTCATAGAAATGCCGAGAGATTGGCTTTCCTGGGTCGTTCGCTTGAAGGAGACGCTCCTTGGGTCCCTGTGGTTGAGAACTCGTTTCACAATCTCAAACCCAACCCTTCGGTAGAAGGTCGTCGTAGACCGAAGGGGGAGTCCAAGTTCTTCTCCGAATGCCGAACCGCTCTTAGAGCTTTGCCGGGGACCAATGTCCTCGATCAGCCAAGGAAGAGACTGTATCGGGATTTAGTGGAGGGGACCGTGAAGGATCCACTTTGTAGGCGGATGGGATGGTCGATGGAGGTTGTCCGTTCTCAATGGCGTTGGGCGCCGGGACGGGAGATTCTGAATAACTCGGAATTCTCCCTGACTTGGCGACTGGTCCGAAGTGCGCTGCCCCTCTTCGACGTACTTTTCCGGTATAAAGAACATACCAGTCGCTTCTGTCCGTGCTGTGACGAACGCGAGCCCGAAACAATCGAGCACGCGTTTTTTAGTTGCAGCCGGATACAGCCCCTATTAAAGTACGTCGAGGGGGTAACAGCTCGCATCGATGCCGAGTGTCTGCTCGATCTCGACGTAGGAACTTTTGTGTACAACATGGAGCCGCCGTTCCCCAGGGAGGAAAGTTTGGTTTTCCTGGCGATCCTAGCAGTAGCGCGCATGACCATTTGGATCGCGCGCCTCAAGTTGGTCCACGAAGGGACATCTGTTCCTGATCGGGATCTGATCGTTTACTTTAAACATTTGCTTAAAGTAAAGATCAGATGCGATTGGAAGAGGTTGCCTAGAGTGGAATTTGACAAGAGGTTGGTGCACAGCACTAGTTTGTGCATCCGTCGAGGAGCCAAGTTTCAATACGTGTTCCCTCCTTAGGCATGGCATGGGCGGTGCTGGGTCCTACGGAACCCATCCCGCCTAGGTTAGCATTATAAGTTCAGTAAAGTAACTCTTGACTGGTGGTACAAATGAGATCCTGTTCCTGATTTTATTTTTTGGTATTAGAGAACCTCTGAGTCTGCCCAACCCCCCTGCTCCTCATCTTTATTTTCTGATGCCCCCGGTCATCCCCCTACTCAGAGGTCACCTTTCTACCCCCTCCATCCGTTGCTTTATTTTCTCCCACCTCCATTAAGGCGACTTCCCCAAACCCCATTAGGGATGCTCTGCTTGTTTTCGGTTCCCCGGAAAACAGTGGGGGATCTAGCCACATAGAATAGTACAGGGGGGGGGGGTCTTACTAACAACACATTAGTAGTTTTTTCCTTATTTTTGAAATGAACATTTTCATTAGTTTTTTCCCACTCCACGAACATTTTATGCCAATTAATTCAAGAACTCTTTCTAATGAAATCGAACTTTATTTTCTTACACATACACACACACAAAAAAAAAAAAAAAAAAAAAAAATGCACACACAACATACAGAAATGAATATACAAATTGTACATAGTTAAATTTTACATTGAACGCTGGGGTTATTAGTTAGATTAGGATCCACAGAGTGATTGAGGTATTTTGGTAAATGTTGCCAGTCAAGAGTAAGACTTCAAAGTCTCATCTGTTACGTAGTCAAAAAGACCCTGTACCCTCCCCCTCCCAATTTCTTGTAGGGCCTTGTGCCTAATTTTGTTGAATTGAATTTTTTGTACGTTTTTTATGTTCAATTTTTTCTTTCTCAATAAAATATATAAACAAGATCAAAGTGTAGTATCTGTTCTTCAGATGCTGCACTTCTATTTCTTGTTCTCTTTCGGTGGAGGAGAAATCCTTCAAGACTGAGACAATTTTTATTTTTGTACCTTTTCTCCACGTTAAAAAACGACCCTGGTGTCTAACTCTGTCCCGTGGGGAGACATAGTAAATAGGTACAATAAATGCTTGAGCACCATTGTCAGAATTCCCGATAATGGCACCCTAGGCGATTAGCAATAAAGTAACCCTTTTTCAAAGAGTGTAAATAATGACTAGAATCTAGAATTTCACAGGACCAACCTCAGCCCAACGGAAGAAAACTCATCACCTCATTAACCCAAATTCTGTCAGAGTGATTATCAAGGGTGTAAGTGATGACTTTCATGTTAATTGTGAAAATAAGAACGTCACACTCATTCATCCACATACATGACCCCTCCCCCTAACAAATAACATAAGATAAAGTGACAATAAAAATTGGAGAGTAATATCCTTTCTCAATTTATGATATACGGTTGTTACTAGGGATCTACTCACTATAAACAAAACATTATGTTAATGTATTTTAATTTCTAAAAATCGAACGATTATCCAACTCGATATCCAGTAGGCTTCAAGTTATATAGTATTTTTGAGGCCCACAAAACGACATGAATATAGCCACACATCTAGGATATCTACAGAGTAGAACAACAAATTTGTCACCCTAAAGAAAACAACACTATAACTTTATTTTAAAACTTTTATTGCAAAAATCAATTCAGATAACTTGATTATGAAGTGGAGCTGACATCTATTCAATCACCTCAATCACTGCCTTGATATGGGTCCGGAACTGGGAGAGTGCCTTTTCCACAAGCGTCGGCAGGAGCTTGGCAAATACTTGGTGGATGGTGGCGATCAGTTTGGCTTTGTTGTTGTGGGAGGTCATGATGATGATGTTCTCGACGTATACCCAGCAGGTCAGGTCAAGGGAGGAGGGTGGCCAGTGAGAGAAGTGTACAAAGTCGTAGCACTCCTTCTGAAGCCAAGCCTGGCTCTCTTTTGGACTTGCGAGCCTGCACCGAACCTGTTACCACACTCAGGGTCTGCTAGTAACCACAAGATTGTACCAGGGAATCACCACACTCTTCAGAACATCCAGCAACACTTTTGTGTTGACTTTCAAGCCGACTTTGAAGATGTGAGGTAATATGATGTGGCTCTCACTTGAAACCACACCAAAGACCATAACCGTAACCGAAAACTTCATTGAGCTGTGCACTCAAATGTTGAATTGTCTGGATTTGCATTTTGAGGGTGTTGGCAATGGTCCTGTTGTCATAACTTGGATCGGTAGAGAGCATGAGTTGTACACCAGCACATCTCCAATCTCGCTCGTTGAACAGTGTGTCACTTTGTCTTGCTCGTTGCTGTGTCATAGAAGGTTCCTATCGCTCTTGGGATTTGTACACAACTGGCCAACTAGTAGATGATTTGCAACAAAAATAGAAAACCGGTTTTTATCAAACGGAAATGGAATCATGTCATCTTTTCTAGGGGAACAAGTTTAGTGTTCTACCCTGTATTTAACTATAGGTATATTCCCGTCTGCATATTATCTATACAAATAACTTTTGCATGTGTTTCGTCAGATATTTATTTTCTAGTTGTGTCTTTGTCTCAATAAATCGTGTCAGTCAACCACGCTTTGTCTCTGTTAGCCAGGTATGTGTCTGTGCTAAGTATGTTCTATTTCTGCCAGATACCATTTTCGATACACCAGACATGATATCTTCATCATTATCAACAACAACTTTTTGAAATTACATACGAATTTTTATTATCATGAGCAACACTATTACAAAGCAAAATATTAAGACTGTTATGAACATTTGTCATGTGATGATTTTATTTCTCATCATTATTTTCTTATTAATATTATGTTTATGCTCATATTAATATTATAATTGTCTTTTCAGTTGGGCGAATTCACAACGTCATTAAAACAGTGCTTTTCTTTTTTCTTTTATATCTTTCTAACTTGATAACATATGATTGCATTGTCTTGCAATTTCTTCATACCAATTATTCTTATATATATATATATATATATATATATATATATATATATATATGTGTGTGTGTGTGTGGATAGAGATAGAGGGAGAGAGAAATAAAAAAGAGTGCAAATTGTCTATCGTGTGTGGTAGTGTTACATAAAGTTTCATGACCAAGCTAACAATGTTCAGATATGCATGAAGATTGTTCACTCGGTCATGAAACTTTGAACTGAAACTACCACAATAGATAATTTTGTATAATTTATATATATACTAACAAGCCTCCCAGTATTGTCCGGTCATAAAATAAGCTTTAATATGATATTTTAATTTATACAGTTTTCGTATTTATTATAGAGTCAATTCCCTATCGATCATTATATTGTACCCAACATATAGTGATAATTTCAAAAGTAAAAGAAAAATATGACTCGAGTGTCATCAGCTAGACTTGAAACCAAACATATGCGGCCTTATCCATTACCACATGACCTAAATCCATACATATACAAAAATTGAAAAAATAATGTTGTTTAACTATACCTGCTTTATATTTTCACATGCACGGAATAAACAAGTTTATTCAACTTAGTTCTGGCATGGTTAATGTTTCTTTCTCAATTTTGACCCTTTAGTAGCTATTTTTGCTGGCTAAAAATCAACTCCAATTAGTTCAACAAGTCTAAATTTTCTATGTATATAGTTTCAAGTCTGTAGACCAAAAATTCATACACAGACAATGTCTTACTATTGTGCTTAGAGAAGTGGGATGTAAAAATCGTTGGATATTCTAATAATAAGTAAACCAACTTATTATTTATTCATTGCAGAAACATTAAATTAATTACAGACGATATTGAATGTCAAGTAATATCCGTCATGTTGCTCTTCCATTCTTTTTGGAACTTTCTAGTCTCATCAAGGATCTATAAAGGGCGATAACTCTTACTTTATTTATTTAGAGTTATTCCCCCTTTTATCACTATAACCTCTCCTTTGAAATATAATGCTTGAAGGATGTTTGGTGTGGGTCTATTTGTAGAGTTGAAGTTGGTTGGCATCTTCGTTGCGTCCTTCGGGTTGGACCCTTTTTCTCAGATTTGCTTTGTTTACTGCATGTTGCTTGAACACTTTGAGGTAATTCAAATGTGCCCAATAAAATATTTAATGGAATGATTGTGTTTTTATTGTCTCTTTGGAAGATATGTCTGACGAAGTTGATTTGCATGTCTGACCCAAATAGATGATTGTACATCCACATCATAGATTACATTACCCCAAAGACATACTACGTTACCTTGTGTCTAATTTTCTTTACCATTGCGGTAATCCTTTGCCAATACAGGTTGTCCTGGTAGAAATTTAACTGACCGTGCTCCATGATGACAATTTAATTATTTTTCCATCGTCCAGTTTTGCCTGGGAATATTATTTGATTATGGATGGATAGCATCCATTGGTAAACATTTTTCTGTTCATCAGTGCTTCAGCAGAGACTTTCCATTTAGGCAATTTGGATTTGGGGTAGTTCTGTAACTACTTAGAAATATTTCTATGATCTCTTGAGTAGTTTCTTCCCCTTTTAACTTCAAGAGTGAACTCTTTGATGTGTCAGTAAAGCGTTCGGCTTAGCTATTTGATTGTGAATAGAAAAGTGGAGATCTGAGATGCTGAATACTGTTTTGTTTGCAGAAGTCAGAAAATTCTGCTGAGGTAGATGCAGTACCATTATCAGAAGCTAAGATTTCAGGAACGCCCAACCTGCTGAAAATTTCTTTTACTATCTTTACAGTTTCAGTTGAGGTAATATGGTTTATCTGGAAGGCTTCTGGCCACTTACTGCAAGCATCAACCAATATTAAGTAATGTTGTCAATTAATTAGTCCTGCAAAGTCCATGTGTAGTCGTGACCAACAAATTTTTGTGGTATGATATGCATGGAATGTTTTCTGAGGAGATTTTGAAACCAGTTAACATTTGACACAACTTTTTACAAGTTCCTCTAACCGCTTGTCCATGTTTGGTCAATACACGTAGACACATACCTAGGCTTTCATCTGGTTGATTCCCTGATTTCCATAGTGGAATTGCTTGAGAACTCTGTTCTGGAGTTTGAATGGGACAACAACATGTTCTCCAAAGAGAAATGTTTCATTGATCTAGGATAAAGAATAT
Organism: Euprymna scolopes; assembly: GCF_053919585.1. Taxonomy (NCBI): domain Eukaryota; kingdom Metazoa; phylum Mollusca; class Cephalopoda; order Sepiida; family Sepiolidae; genus Euprymna; species Euprymna scolopes. Next base: position 75,488,963 of record NC_136499.1, on the reverse strand, counting down.
ATTTAAAAAAAAAAAAAATGGTTGAAATTGCTAGTCAGTGCATGTTTTTAGCCAGCTTGTGAGATGAAAATGTCGAATTTTCTGTAATAATGGATCTGCAGCTGTAGCCTTCTGGACCATCGCTGAAGGGGCAGGTAGCGATCTCACTGTAGAAAAAAATGCAGAGACAACTTCAGGTTACACAGGTATAGCAGTGATGGCTGTGTTTTCCACTACTTTTTGATGAGAAGAAATGAGTCTGGATAACACATCTGCCTGACCAATTTTGCTGCATGGTTGGTTCTTTATAGAAAAGTCGTAATCTAAAAGCATAGTTGCCCATCTTTGTAAGCAGTTCGCTGTATAAACTGAAATTCCTACCCTGGAATCCAAAATACTTATTGATCAGAGTAAAATACCGACTATGTAGCATTTTGTTAAATTTCTTTACCGCGTGGGTAATTACTAGGGCTTCTTTTTCAATTTGGCTATACTTTCATTCAGTAGGTGTCAACGACTTTCACTTCCATCAGGTAAAATATGGGATACTTCTGCTCCGACAACATAATAGTAATATTTAATGATGGATTGTAGTGTGTCAGCAATAGACGAGAACAAAGAATTGCTTGGATTTTCTCAAATGATTCTTTGCATGTGCTTGACCAGTTCTATTTGGTATCTTTTTGTTAAAGATTATTCAGAGCCCCCCATAACTTGTGCAGTTTGGATAAGAAAGAACCATAATGACTTATAAGGCCCAGAAAGAATCGTAGTGTTGCAACATCCTTTGGAGCTGCCATATGCATTATTGCCTGATCTGGTTTTAGACCATTTTTGTCAAATATGAATCTAATGTATTTCACAGAAGTTTGAAAGAATTTGTATTTGTCTGGTCTTAAGTGAAATCCATATTGTTGAATTCGACCCAGCATGGAAGTAAGATGATGCAGAAGTTCCTCTTGGGATGTGCCTGTAACAATAATATCATCAATGTAGGCGAAAACTCCTGGCAATCCTGTGAGCATTATATTCATAGTTTGTTGGAATATTTTTGGAGCTGACTTGACCCTAAATGGAAGGCAGTTAAATTGAAATAACCCTTGTGGGTGTTAATAGTGAGAAGATATTTTTAATCCTCCTCAACTTCCATTTGTAGATATGCATCTACAAGGTTCAGTTTTGCATAACAAGTTCCACCGTTGATTTTTGAGAACAGATCTTCTGATATGAATAGTGGATACTGATGTGTCTCTATTCTGTCGTTTAGTTATGTGCTGAAATCCGCACATAGGCATACTTTGCCATTAGCCTTTTTTACAATGACAATAGGTTTTACCCAGGATGAGTAATTTGTAGGTTGGATTACTCCTTCTTATTGTAGACGATCCAATTCTTTTTCTACTGTGCCTAAAGCTGCATATGAGACGGGACACATTGGTCTGAAGACTGACCTTGCATTTGCCTTCAGTTTTGAAGTCAATTTAACTTTAGAGCAACATCCAAGACACCCTGAAAAACATTGCTTTAAGTATGTTCTTAAAATGTGTTTCAGCATCTGCTGCAGCATTAATATTGAAATAATTGAAAATCGAGTTTAGGGGAACATTGAAAAGATCAAGTTCTTCAATAAAATGCAAACCAATAAAATTCAGAGTCGATGCATCAGACACTGTTAACAATTGTGATATTGGGGTGAACTTTTGGTTTCGTACATCAGGTCAACTTTTTAACCGTAGACATCTCAACGCAAAGTCAAAAACTTTCCAGAACCTTGTTCTTGAACTTTTATATGCAGATGATGCAGACTTTGCTTCACATTCAGAAGAGAACACAAAACTGATTATGGACAAGTTATCCGAGGCTTGTAACATTTTTTGACTTCCCATCAGCCTCAAGAAAACCTGTAATATATTTTCCTTCTGTAGGAATGCCATATGTTGACCCAAACGTCTTGGTTGATGGCAAAAAGTTAAATGTCACAGACAATTTTATATATCTGGGTAGTATGCTAAGTAAGGACTGTACGTTTGATGCTGAGATAAATCACAGAATAACCGCTGGAAAAATGATGGGGTCCTTCTACCACTCCAGTAGATATCTCACTGCTAATGGAATTTTCTATCTATATAAAAGCCAAGTACGTCCAAGGATGTAGTACTGCTGCCATATCTGGGCAGCAGCTGCTAAAAACAGCCTATCCTGCCTTGACAGACTACAAAATATACTTTGTAGCCTAGTGGAGAGGTGCCTTTTTCTCTTCCCTACAACCTCTCTCTTGTGAGCATGTTGTTGTTTTATCGTTATTTCCATGGGAAGTGCTCCAATCTCTGCCCCCCACCTCGCCAATCTTTCACGAAAAACACCCGTCTAGCTGAAACCACTGTCAGTAATTTTCCCCACTTTTATCTGTTCCTAAATCAAAATGTAGATTCCATAAACAAGCTTCTTTCTTAGAAGTGCATGCCTGTGGAACTCTCTTCCGTTTGCCTGTTTCCCACCTGACTACAACTTGGATGTCTTCAAGTCCAACATAAACAAGTTCTTGTTGAACCGCCCTCTTAAATAAGACACTTTATCAGATCTCCATTACTAGCGATTACTACGATATTATCCATTGATTACTGTACATGCACTAACCCTTATCTCCGAGTGGCCTTCGGGCCTTGATAAGTGGTCAGTTCCTTGTAAAAAAAAAAGCCAGTTCTGCTTTTGGCAAACTGGAGAAACGTGTGTGGCCAGACCGGGGAATCATATCAAAAACAAAACTAAGTGTTTACGAAACATGCGTTATCACAAAAGACTTCATAAACAACTGTTTTATGACGAGATAGATAATGGTAAAAGACCATACCATAAACCCCCCCCAAAAAAACGTTTAATGATTCTTAGATAAACAACTTAAAAATACTTTAAATGGATGTGCATAACTGGAAAGTCCAAGAGAAAGATCAATCACTGTGGAAAAAGGCCATCAGAGAAAGCTGTAAAATTTTTCAAAGGCAGCATGTAGATGTTGCTGTCTTAAAACCTGTTTGCAGAAAGCAGGACGAAAATATAATCTCAGAGAAATTACAACATGAACTGAAGTGCACTGTATGTGGCAGATACTTTTTTGGTTTTGTAAATCATCTGAAATCACACGATCAAAGACAGGAATGACAGTCTTATGAGGAGGCTTTTACACAGCTAAATTGCCATATTTGTGGTCTAATCTGCAGATCTTAAAGTGGCCTGATACGACATTCGAGGATCCACAGTGTTATCATGTGATCACTTTTACAAGAAGGAAAGTTTTTATGTCACATATGTGTACTTTCATGTAGGACTAAAGCTGGATTAAAAAGTAACCTACGTGTACATATACACACAATACTTAACTGAAGAGATGGCAAACTTCTGTCAAGAAGTAGCAATCATCATCATCATATATATATATATATATATGTATCTTTATATATATGCATAAATGTGCATATATATATGTGTGTGTGTGTGTGTGTGTGTGTGTGTGTACTCATTCATGATGCGATTTTGCTTTATGGCAGTGATGCAATGCATAACTTGAGGTAGAAATACATGAACAATTTCGAAAATGCATTTATCGCCTTTTGCATTTGCACTCGACATCAGGTCATGTCTCACATAAATGAACTTATTTTCTGAGTGTTCTCAGATTACTGTTTTGGAATTGGTCCAGCTGGAATTGGTACTTGTTCAAATGAATCAATTTGTTTCTAGTGGAATTCTTTAACTTGGAAGACACCCCCGCCTTTCAATCCTAGGATTTCCTTCTTCAGATTAATATTATGTAAATTATTTACAGAAAGGTTTCTTTTAACCGTAACACCTCTTGTGTCATATTTCATTTTTCATTAGTTATAGCTGTTCTGTAGGATCTTTTTCTTTTTGCCCAAAAGGCGCACACTAAAGAGATAGACATAATAAAAAGATGAAAGTGGTTTTCTCTGCTTCATTATTTTGTTTTTTAATGAAATTTTGCTGTCTGTATGAAGCTGAAACTGTACTATCACTTTTATTAATAATGTTGAATTAAGTTTACTAATTTATTTCAGCAAACGAATGTACTGGCTACCAATGTTCAATTCAGGGGTATACAATGTAGTATCTGTTATGTTGCTATGAGACCATCATCTTAAGCTTAACCTCCTCCATTTTCTTTTTTGGGGGACAGTAGTGTAGTATCTGTTGTCATAAGATCATCTTCCCAAACATTACCTTATTATTTAGAGGGGTAGTGTAGTGCATATATATATATATATATATATATATATATATATATATATATATATATATATATATATATATATTATAAATTACTAACTAGCTCTACCTACGTATTGAGCACTTTTGAAGTAAATACTTAAAGTTTACGCATAAATCTATACTTTCGTATATTAAATTTGTGTGAATAAATGAAGTAGTTATATATATATATATATATATATATATATATATATATATATATATATATATATATATATAAATTCTTAAAAACCAGACGAGTAAATTCAATGTTTGCTATTGACGCATATTATCCTTCTATAACCCCCTGAACTATTCGAGAAAGCACTAAAATTAGCAGAAAGTGAAACATGTAACTAAATTAGAATTAGAGGTTATCATAAAACTAGCATGGAAAACCTTAATTAGATATAATATACTATAATATAATATAATATATAATGATGAATTATAGACAAGGAAGGATAGAGAGAATCACTTTCATATTACAATTAGATCTCCAGACTAAGTCAAAATATTAAAATATGAATGCCTAAAATACTTAGAGAAATTGGCAAATTGATAAAAATTTAATAAACATGGTTGTCTCCCTTACGATGTGAAGAATCTAAGTATGCTACTGAAAGGGAAAATAAAAGAAATTAAAATAAAATACATGTATATGGATAAAAATTAAAAAGATGTATTAAATTTTTTTTGTACATTTTCACCCCAAACAAGGCATATTACCATTTTGGTGTAGGGGGCTACTATCAGGGACCTAAGTTCCAGAGGTACTATGTAGGGAGTTTAGCAGCAAGATGTCTGTTCACATTACACTTTAACTTCTGCATGTCAGTACAGCTGGGGAAGTAGGAAACCGGAAGAGAATTCTAGGGAAGAAGCTATTAGATTAAAAGTCTTTCTTACATCTAGGGATATCTACTGTGTAGGGATGGGTCTTTGCTGCTTGTCGAGTTTGTCGGGGGTATTTTCGTCGAGGGGGTACAAGGGCTGTTGTTCATCAGAGCATCCACCATTAAAATACTTATAAAACAGGCAGAGGGATGCAACATTTCGTCCATGGAACAGGGGCTGAAGTTTAGATGACAATGCAGGACCTATTAGGTTGGCAACTCTCTTTTTGGACCCTGTCCAGGAGTGAGACTAGTAGCAGATGCACCAGCCCAAATATGACATCAGTACTCTATACATGGGCGAATGGTGGCTTTGTAGAGGTACAGGATACTTTCAGGCGTAAGTAACTTCCTAACACGATAGAGAGATCCCACCTTCTTTACAGCATCCTTAGCAATGATCTCAATGTATCTACTCCAACTCATGTTTCCTGTGAACGTTAAGCCAAGGAGCTTGAATGAAGTGCTCTCAGGTAAAATATCTGTAGCCATAGTTATTGGCGGTTGGTAAGGTTTCATGTAATTATTAGAGGAAACTAGCTTTGTCTTGGCAGCGTTGAATGTTACCATCCATTTATGACCCCATTCCACTACAGACTGAAGATCTTCCTCTAGGGTTCCAGCCATTACCTTAGATATGTGCATGTTAGTTTTCTCTGCTACAGAACTTGGTGTCGTCGGCAAATATACCCATCTCAAAGACAATTTTATCAGGTAAGTCATTTATGAATATCAGAAATGATAAAGGTCCAAGGGTCGATCCCTGAAGTATACCTGTATTCGTATCAAATTTTTTGGATGTACGCTCATTGCGGACAGCCTGGATTATTCTCTCATTTAAGAAGGATCTAATTATGGTAAGCATTCGTCCAGTAATACCATAGGATTTTATTTTCGTAAGAAAACCATCGTGCCATATCCTGTCAAAAGCTTTAGATATATCTAGGGCTACTTCCCTCCCCTCCCCTGCCTTATCCAGTGCTTGGTATAAACATTTAGAAATTACAGTTAGAATATCTGCAGTAGAACGGCTTGCCTAAATCCATATTGATGGTCTGACAGAAGTTTAGCAGCCGTAAGGTAGTGGACTAGAGCTTGATTAATTAAGGACTCAAATATTTTGGCGAAAAGAGGGAGGAGGCTAATTGGGTGATAATTTAATGGGTCAGTTCTTCTGCCAGAGTTTTTATAAACTGGTACCACAGAAGCAGTTTTCCAGCAGCCAGGAAAGCAAGATTCATTAAGGCATTTGTTAAAGAGTTTAGAGAGAATAGGAGCAACCTCAGCGGAGCATGTTTTAATAGCACTGCTAGGATGAGGTCAGGTCCATATGCTTTTGAGGTGTCTAGGTTTTTTATGATATCATGTACCTGGGAGGGCATGATCTAGCATGGTTTCTGTCTGCAGAGGAAAATCAGGGAGAGAATGACTTGCTGGGTCCAAGGTAGAGTTTGAGGCAAACTGATGGGCAAACATATTAGCTTTTTCAGTTGCTGTGCAAACAACCTCGTGATTGTTTGATAGTGGGGGTATTGTCGATTGCCCATTATTTACTACACTGTTGTAGATGTTCCAGAAATCATGAGTTCCTAATTGTTGCGTTTCAATGGGTTTCCTAGTGGTTTCAGTGTATTTACTCTTTCTTGCAGTTATTTCTAGCTTCTATATACTTTTGTCTGTTTGTACAGGATGCCGGATAAATCTATGGTATGCATGTTACCTCTGAACAATGGCAGCTGCGCATGTAGAAGTAAACCATTGGGGAGAGTGGGGTTTACTATAGAACTTCCGTGTAAGAACATAAGCTTCAATTGCTGCTTTGAACCAGTCAGTAGTCTCATTTGTGCACTGTTCTGCTGGAAGAGAAAAGATATTTCCCCATGGGATGTCTCTGATGTGATCTCTAATCGCTTCCCAGTCAACCTTATTGTAGTACCTTGTTGTTTTGAGTAATGGCTCTTCAACTTGAGGTCGAGAGTTTAGAGTAATGTCTATCATTATTACAGTGTGATCAGCATTCCCGAATGGGCAATGAGCATTTGTTACACAATTATCAGAAACAGTTGTCAGAAATAGATCCAGAAGTGAGGCGTGCTGGTCCTGGCGATCTGGGAGATGGGTCGGGAATGTTACTGTCTGTGTCAGGGAATGGGATATAGCAAAGTTATGGATGATGCTGCCAGCTGTGTCAGTGCAATTACAGAAGCCAAGCCAATTTCTGTGGTGAGCGTTAAAGTCACCAAATACATGTATTTGGTCGCTAGTGTCAAGGGAGAGTGCTACATCTATGCTGTCAGAGACATGTTGATTATAGTACAGTCCTGGGTTGATGGAGAGCGATAAAGAAAATACAGGTAGCTAATGCTATGTTGTAAAGTTAGTTTAAAGCACATGAAGGGCTGGTAACCAGATTTCTAATCGAAAAAAACAAACCTGGACTCGATTCTCAGCGACACTCTCCGCTCTAACAAGGTTCCATCCGGTTCTCGAGAACTCAACGGTTCGACTCTCTTCAAACATCTTAACTCCCAGCCTTATATTATCTCATTAATGCAAATGAATGCCCATTCGAACCTGCTGATTCGTTGCCTTCTAGTCTCCCATCGCTCGGGTTTCGAGTTTGCACATGCAGCCCACCTCCGTGACTGCAGTCACACTCAATTTTCACTACACATTCCCCTGATCTCATGATCATACACTGGGTAGGGAAATAGTATCCGTCTTTGCTAGACACAGTTAGCGCTCAACACTCCGCTAGACACACAGCTAGCGCTCACTACTCTACTCGACACAGCTAGCGCTCACCACTCCACTAGACACAGCTAGCGCTCACTACTCTACTCGACACAGCTAGCGCTCACTACTCTACTCGACACAGCTAGCGCTCACCACTCTACTAGACACAGCTAGCGCTCACTACTCTACTCGACACAGCTAGCGCTCACTACTCTACTCGACACAGCTAGCGCTCACTACTCTACTCAGCTAGCGCTCACCACTCCACTAGACACAGCTAGCGCTCACTACTCTACTCGACACAGCTAGCACTCACCACTCCACGACACAGCTAGCCCTCACTACTCTGCTAGACATAGCTAGCGCTACCTACTCTACTCGACACAGCTAGCGCTCACCACTCCACTAGACACAGCTAGCGCTCACTACTCTGCTAGACACAGCTAGCGCTCACTACTCTGCTAGACACAGCTAGCGCTCACTACTCTCCGACAAAGAGAGATACTACCTAGCAAAAGTGGGGCTACATGGCTAGACACAGAAATTAATTTTTAAATTTCTCATTTAAAAACGGCTTTACATACAAGTCGACTCAATCGCATTGTAATTCTTTTTAACAGCGACTACTTTTTCTTCAAAAACAAAATCGACTTAAATTGTACTCTCACCAAAATTACTATCATTCAAAAACGACACCTTTTTTCTCCTTTTCAGCACGACATGATTTCATGTTTTTCAGCGACGACTTTTTTTTCAAACGCAATAAAATCCGACTCGAATTGTACTTTTATAAAATAAATCTATCGTTTAAAAACGACACCCTTTTTCCTTGTCAGCGCAACAGGATTTCATTTTAAATTCCGCATTGAAATATGACTTCTATACATACAAGTCATCCGAATCGATTTTCAAGTTCTTTTAACAACGACGACTTTTTCAGACAATAAAATCCGACTCTAATTGTACTCGAGTAAAATATTTTTCGTTTAAAAACGATAACTTTTTTCTTTTTTTTTTAACAAATATAAGCGAATTTCATTCCAAATTCCACGTTTAAAAACGGCGAAATTGATACAAACAAGGAGACCGAACTGAATTCCAACGCGTTCATTTGACGACGATAATTAAAGAAATCCAACGAATCCCACTGGGATTAACAAACAAAAAGACAAAAAAAGTCCGACTGACTTCATATCTTCAACCTTCGCAATTTGACACGACTCATACAATTCTCTCTTCGACAACGCTTCTCAATTTTTAACGCGACTTTTAATTTTTCAGGTTCGACGCAAATAATTTAAAATTTCCCATTTTATCTCGGTCGCATTGGTTCCATATTAGACGCCGAAATAGCTTCTATTCGAAAAAAAAAACCTGGACTCGATTCTCAGCGACACTCTCTGCTCTAAGCAGGTTCCATCCGGTTCTCGAGAACTCAACGGCTTGACTCTCTCAAACATCTTAACTCCCGGCCTTAACCTGCTGATTCGTCACCTTCTCGTCTCCCATCGCTCGGGTTTCGAGTTTGCACATGCAGCCCATCTCCGTAACTGCAGTCACACTCAATTTTCACTACAGGATTCTAGTAACATCCTCCCATGTCTAGGGAATCTAAATTCCCTAGACATGGGAGGATGTTACGAATCTAGACTCTAAGTCCGTGCATGTGTCTGTCAGAGTCCTTACCACAAAGTGGAAGATAACCAGACATGTTAAAGATGTTAGATGGGATGGAGGAGTGCGAATTAGTTTCACTTAGTGTTAATATATCCGGGGAGTTTGCTAGGAGAACTGATTCTACATCATCTAAGTTTAATTTAAATTAATAACATAATAAGTATGGGATGAAGATAAATTTTAATTAATATTTTTAAAATTAACGTTTTAATTACAATTCCTTTTTAAAAAATAAAATATTAAGCAAAATCAATCATGAAATCACCGATGTAAGCAAAACTGATACGAAACTATCATAGATTGGAAAGGAAACTAGAATCTGAAGGTGCAGTTTAGTATTAAGAAAATAAAACAATTACTTAAATAATTTGGAAAAGAAAAATAATTACTTAAATAAATAAACACACTTTTTAATGTTCTGATTTAATAAAAAAAAATATCGTTGGTTTTAGCGTACTAACTATGAAATGAAACAGTAATGAATCTCTTAGTAAAAGAGAGTTGTCTCCCTCAGAACGATGACAACTTGTAAAACAGTGCCTATATATATATATATATATATATATATATATATATATATATATATATATATATATATATATATATATATATATAACTACTTAATTTACTCACATAAATTAATATACGAAAGTATAGATTTATGCGTAAACTTTAAGTATTTACTTCAAACGTGCTCAATACGTAGGTTAACAGAGGCCAAATAGGCATTTGTCCGATAAATGCATGCTCATTGGCTGATAGGAAGGGCGCGGTGGATACTAGAAAGCTGATTGGCTAACTAAAATCTCAATAGAAGAGGAGCATATAAAAACGATAAACAACCACAGAATTCGCGCATAAGCCTGAAGAGTCCTAGAGTGGATGAAACGCGGAATATTCAGTGTAGCTTAATCGCCATATATATTTTATATATATATATATATATATATATATATATATATATATATATATATATATATATATATATATATATGACAACTTGTAAAACAGTGCCTCTCTCTCTCTCTCATATATATCATAAATATATCATAATACCATTCTCGGACATTACCATCACCTTTGAGGGAGCAGTGTAGTATATATGTGTTTGTCATGATGCCATTTTCCTAGGCTTACAAAAGTATGTGATTGGAGGGAGCATATATTTGCTAGTTTAATTACTGTATCTTATTTATCAAGCCAAATAAATATGTTAGCTATCTTCTATATTACTAAAATGAATGAGAATGTCTGTGTTCTCCTCCTCTTAGGTCTGAATACCATAGTATGCAAGTTTTATTTTCTGATTTTTCATTTCTATAATTTTCAAGGTATAAATAAAATAACATGTGCCGTTTGTAGTTTAAGTATCTCACAATGTTATTATAAAAGACCGTAATGCTAACGGAGTTCGATTACTGGATTCTTAGAAAAATGTTAATCGAGAACATTTGTATTGGATCATGGTATCGGGCATTGTTATCGATGAGGGACAGACAGTGAGACACGAACATCATAAATATAATATTGATCAATTATACTTACACAACAAAAATAATTTTTTGAAATAAAGTAAATTAATGCTAAAAGAGGAAAAGACAAAATCAAAAACAAAACAACAAAACGAAAAAAAAAAAGCATTAAACACCCGACACCTGTTTTTCCCCGCCTTCTCCAGTTGTTGCTTTTTTTTCTGTTGTTGGGTATATGTAGTTTATTTCTTTGCTTAGGTTTGTGGCCTTTATTTTTTTTTTCTTTCTGGTTTCCTTAAAACTTCCTCCAACTTAGTTCCAGATAATTTAGGGCAGTACCATAAAGCTCAAAAGTAATCCTTTGTTCCAGATGCTTTGCAAAGTAGAGTGGATGTGAGGGTTAGGGTTGCACTGGAGTTCCACCTGCCAATCATAAAAATAAATGATAAGAAACGAAAACAAAATGAGAATAAGCAGAAAACATAATTCTTTTTGAAAATTGACACTTCCTGACTTTGATTGACGCCTTTCTAATACTCCACAGACAAAAAAAAAGAAAAAAAAAGGAAAAAAGGTAAATAAAATGATGTTGTTTGAAATTGCCAGAGATTTAACAACCACACCCAATGCAATCAACATTATTACAATTCTTAAGACCTTCTAACCTTGTGGTTACTAACATTTTGTTAAACACAGATTTTCTGCTTATTTCTTTTTTCAAACAAACGTTCTTTCATTTATTTTTCTTGATAAACTAAATCTGTTTTGCATATAATTGTCAGGTAATTACTGATGAAAGCCTAGTTTAATTACTGATGAAAGCCTAGTTTTATTTGTTCTCTAAGCTGCTTTCTTTTCGAAAACGTCAAGTTTGGCATCAATTCAACATCAGACCTTTAATCTCTAGTCCAATGCTGCAATCATCAAGCCACATTATCCTTTCTTTTTCTGTTTTATAAATTTCTTTTTTTCCTGTTTCTGTTGGTATATTAGATATCACACTTACAGCCAAACAAAATCCAAAACACAATATAAACATTTTTTTCAAAGATACAAAAATATCTAAGACCTACACAAAAAAGGCATTTTAATTAATACAGGTTCTGTTCATAAATTTTTATATCAAGAAATTCAATTGTAATTGTCAAAAAAGTATATTTTTTCTTTGAATCTTTGTATCTTTTTAACGTTTTTTTTATCCCACTTTTTTACGTCCTTTATTTTATTTTTAACTCCTCATTGCCTTTGAATGAAACGATTGTGTGTGTGGAGATTGCTGGGCTGTGGAACACAATTCCATGTGATAATCAGAAACAACTGAACTCTGTGGGAATCAAATGCAACATCACTGTACACCAAAAGTCAGTTCTTTGTGAAACAGCAAACATCCTACACCAGTCGCTTTCCATCTAACTGACTCTTTAGCTATTTTCATTAGCTTTAGTGTAAAAGCGCGCTCTTAAGTAAAAAGAAAATAATAATAATAATAATAATAATAATAATAATAATAATAATAATAATAATAGTTTTCGAAAGAGGTGGAACATATTGGAAATCTGGAGTAACTTCTTGTCACTCAGAAGTGGTTCTCGTGGAGAAATCTTTGATGATGGCCTGTATGAAAACCCCTTATCAGTAAATAATAATAATAATAATAATAATAATAATAATAATAATAATAATAATAATAATAATAATAATAATAATAATAATAATATTTTAGAAGAACATGAAAACTCTTAGAAACTAAACTATATAGTAGAAACATAATAAAAGATATAAACACATGGCTAGTGTCACTTATAAGATACTCTGGACCGTTTATAGGCTGAACCAAAAAGAACTGAGGCATTTTGATCAGAAAACCAGGAAACTCATGACTACGCACAATGCACCACACTCAAAGGATGATGCTGACTGACTTTATGTGAAAAGGAAAGACAGAGAAAGAGGACTGTTTTCTATAGAAGACCGTAGTAAATGACATGAAAAAGAATTAGAAAAACACATAATGTAAGACACCGAAAGAATAATTACCACAGCAACAGACACTGAAAAACGAACATAAGAGAAAAAAAAGGACAAGAGAGAAAACGAGAAAAGAAAAATAGAAAGAGAAACAACTACACGACGATTTATAAAAATAAGAAAAGATGAAACTAACAAAAACATTAGAAATGATAACAAAATGGAAACCTAAATAGAGGGACTGAATCCCTAATAAGAGATGCACAAGATAATGTGATTAGAACCAACCGCATTAAAGCAAAGATCAGCAAGATATTAATGTTTTTAGCCAATTTTTCGATATTTGGTCGAACTTCAAAACCATACTGATCTTATCAAAATTCGTTGCCTCTGTAGAAAGTTTTAGGCAGAGATGCAAATATACATACATACATTTATATATTGGTAATTCAAATTTTCGACCCAAATAGATTAAAAAGCTTGCCCTATCTCTGAATACCCTTTATATAAAATTTCAAATGTTTTGACCAGAAATTGTCTGAGTAATTTGGTAGAGACCGAAGCGGTCAATTTTGTTTTTAAATGTGACCCCTATTATGACCCCTTAACATTTATTATTTTGGGCTTAAATCAAGTTATTAAGTTAGATCCATGTTCAAGGAACCTATATCTAAAAGTTCAAGTGTTTAAACCCAAAATTGGTGGAGAAGTCTTGTAGAGTTTTCATAGGTCAAATCGTTGAACTTTGACCACTTAACATCCAAATTTCTGGCAGAAAACCGATCACAAAGATTTTCTCAAATCTCAGTATCCTGTATATCAAATTTCGAGTCTGTAGACTGAAAATTACAGAGTTATTGCATAGGGAAATATATACACACAGACACACACACACACAGATACACAGACACATTCACTTATATATATATAGAGAGAGAGAGAGGGAGAGATAGATAGATAGATAGATTAAACAAAAATATATGCGTACACATAAATATATATGGAAACAATTTTGTGTTTACTGTAAACTTTTTACATAAATATTATGCAAGTATAAATCATGTAGAATATCTGCATGAATATAATTACACGTAATAGTTAACTAAAGATGATCATCCCATAAGAAAACCGAAAAAACTAATAGGGAATTAATTTAAATGAATGTTTAAAAGAATATGCAAATTAGCTAGATCTTTGGCTAGTGAATGCAATTCCACAACCCATACATAACAAAATTGTATTTTCTTTTTTTTGTTCATTTTCCCAATTGTATTTTTTTCCTGTAAATAAAAAATTTAATATCTGAAAGTGTAGTATCTGTTCTGCAGATGCTGCACTTAAGATAATTTGTACCAGTCAATGGAGGGGAAACCCTCTATACTGGGACAATTATTATTTTTGGTAACCAGAGTGACCCCTTTTAGGGGAGCTGGTTTTTACCTCACATTAAAAACGGCCTTGTGCCTAATTTGCTCAGTGGGGGAGCAAATAAACACCATCTGTTCTGCAGATGCTGCACATAAGTTAATTGGTCCTTGGTCAATGTAGGGGAAACCCTTCATACTGAGACAATTACTATTTTTTTTGATACTGCCAGAGTTCTCCCTTTTTACCCTTGTTTTAGGGGAGCTGGCTTAACCCCACATTAAAAACGACCGGGGAAAAGAAGTAAGCAAAGCTTCTAAATGATTAGACCAACAAGATGTGTAAAATCATTATTATATATGTTTATGTTTATTTACATATACTAGCATTTCAGCCCGGCGTTGCCCGGGTGTTTGGATGTGTATGTTGAGCAAAAAAAAAAAAAAGAAGTGGTAGTAGGAAGGCAGTCTCGAATCCGTACCGCGAAGTAGGAAAAGAGCAGGAAAAAAAAAAAACTGACGTCTTTGCTGTTATGACCACCACCAAACCGGAAGTGACGTAGGTTTAAATTAAAACTGGACAATCAAAAGACAACCAAAATTTTTACTACTTATTTACTATTGTTTTTAACTCCAAACTTATTTACTAATAATTAACTATTAATATCAAACCCAAAATTATTTGCTATTAATTTACTTTTACTCTAAACTCCAAACTTATTTACTACTTGCATTTCTGCCCAACTGTTCATAACTTGCCGTATGTGTGTGAATACACTTTATGTAAGATTTCAAATGTTTGGACCAAAATTTGTTTGAGTAATTTTGTAGAGACCGCAGAGGTCAATTTTTTAAAACTTTAACCCCAATTTTGATCATATAATATTTATTATTTTGGTCACAAATAAAGATACAAAGTTTTAGCCGTATCAAGGTTACCTACATCAAAAATCTCAAGTCGTTAGACCCAAAATTGGCGGAAGTATTTGGTAGAATCTTCAAAGGTCAATTCTTTCAACTTTTACTTTTTGGCAGCCAAATTTTCGCCCCCAAACTGATTAAAATACTTACCGCATGTCTGAATACTCGTTATGTATAAATTTCAAATGTTCAAATGTTTGGATACAAAATTGGCTGAGTTTGCTAGACATTAAAAATGTCATATCTTTTGAACTTTGATCCCTTGGCAGCTCAAATTTTTGACCCACACCGATTAAAAAGCTTGCCCTATTTCTGAATACCCTTTATGTGAAATTTCAGATGCTTAGACCAGAAATTTGCTGAGTAATTTTGCAGAGACACCAGAGGTAAAATTTTTTTTAACTTTGACGCCACTTTTGAACACTTAACATTTATTTTTTGGAGCTCAAATCGAATTAAAAAATTGGCGGAGCAGTTTCGTAGAGTTTTCAAAGGTCAAATCGTTCAACTTTGACCCCCTCGACAGCTGAAAACCAATTAAAAAGACCTTCCCAAATCTCAATACACGTTATGTCGAATATCGAGTCTCTAGATAGAAAATTGACAGAGTTATTAGGTAGGGAAATGTACACAGAATGACAGACAGACACACAGACATTTTCACTTATATATATATATATATATATACATATATATATATATATATATATATGGATAGATAGATATATACTAGTAGCCGCCCGGCATTGCCCTGTTGTTAAATATGCTTAAATATGATATTTTCATTAATGCAGAGTTTGTATTTATTCTTATATTATGTTGACCCCTATATATAGTAATGATTTACAAAGTTAAAAAGATGACTCGTGCGCAACCACCGAGAATCGAAACCAAAACGTTTAGCTTGCAATTTATTTTTACCCTTGATGTTAATGGCTGAGCTATGAAAACATGTTTACTGCAAGGCTAAAAATTGATGAAGATAAACCAATAGCTACTATTTTAGGCATGCATATTGGTAATGCCTTCCTGTGACCTTCACCTTGCAAATTCCATTTTTTAATTTTAACACTTTTGCATCAATTTTTCCCGGCTATAATCTGAATATAAAGTTTTCCATGGGTTCAAATACCATATATATAAAATTTCATGCTTGTAGATCAGAAACTGACAGAAGAGTTTGGTAGCGAAAAAATTTTAAACAAATATATATACGCAAACATAAACATATATAGAAAGAGGTTTTTGTTTACTATGAGCTTTTACACAAATATTATGCAAGTATAAATCATGTAGAATATCTGCATGAATATAATAACACGTAATAGTTAACTAAAGATGATCATCTCATTAGAAAACCCCAAAAAATAATAAGGAATTAATTAAGATGAATGTTTAAAAGAATATGCAAATTAGCTAGATCTTTTGAAGATGAATGCAATTCCAGGATCTATATATAACAAAGTTGCATTTTTTTAAATAAATAGAAAAAAAGATTTTTAATATGAATATCAATTCACAAAAAAAAACAAATTTATATGAGTATATATATATATATATATATATATATATATATATTGATATATCTATAAAAGTGAACGTGTTTGTCTGTGTACATTTTCCTTCGCAATAAATTTGGCTGTTAAGGGGTGAAAGTTTAACGATTTGACCTTTGAGAACTCTACCAAACTCCTCCCACAATTTGGGGTCTAAACACTTGAAATTTTAGATATAGGTAACTTGGACATGGATCTAACTTGATAACTCGATTTCAACCCAAAGCAATAAATTTTAAGGGGTCATAATAGGGGTCAAAGTTTAAAAAATTGACCTTTTTTTTTTTTTTTGCTCAGCATACTCCTCCAAACACCCGGGCAACGCCGGACTGAAATGCTAGTATATCTATAAAAGTGAACGTATCTGTGCATCTGTGTGTGTCTGTCTGTGTGTCTGTGTACATTTCCTTACGCAATAACTCTGTCAATTTTTAGTCTACAGACTCGAAATTTCATATACAGGGTATGGAGATTTGGGAAAATCGATGTGATCGGTTTTCGGCCAGAAATTTGGCTGTTAAGGGGTCAAAGTTTAACGATTTGACATTTGAAAACTCTACAAAACTCCTCCGACAATTTTGGGTTTAAACACTTGAAATTTTAGATATAGGTTCC
Source organism: Euprymna scolopes (assembly GCF_053919585.1). Classification (NCBI taxonomy): domain Eukaryota; kingdom Metazoa; phylum Mollusca; class Cephalopoda; order Sepiida; family Sepiolidae; genus Euprymna; species Euprymna scolopes. Next base: position 75,471,516 of record NC_136499.1, on the reverse strand, counting down.
TTGGACATGGATCCAACTTAATAACTATATTTGAGCCCCAAACAATACATGTTAAGTGGTCATAATAGGGGTCAAAGTTAAAACAATTGACCGCTTTTTTTATGCTCCACATACACCTCCAAACACCCGGGCAACACCGGACGTAAATACTAGTATATATATATATATATATATATATATATATATATATATATATATATATATATATATATTCAGAATGTGAGAGAATATATAATTATTATTTCCACTGTGGAAATAATAATTATATATTCTCTCACATTCTGAATATATATATATATATATATATATATATATATATATATATATATACTAGCATTTATGTCCGGCGCCGGTATATATATATATATATATATATATATATATATAAAATGAAAATTACAATTGAATTTACCAAAATGATCCAAGATGGTAAAATTAAAGTAAATTATAAATATTAAAGAATTAATATTTATAAAATTATCTCAGCCAGATATAAAAGCTCAATAAAACCAAATAGGAAATAGAGCTTATAATATGAGCAAACAGTTAATACAATATGTTAAAAAATACTTTGAAATGAGTTAAAAACATATTTAATCTGAAAACGAAACACTAGATTAATGGATAGTCCTTAATCCGCGGAGTTTCGAAGAAATACTCTCCTTCTCATCAGAGGGTACGAATTAGCAAAATGCGGGATCGGATTTTGCATGCAGAAGTATTTGATGAAACAACAAGTAAGTCAAAGATCTTACTTGAAAACGAAATAAGTTAAGCAGAGGGAATATGGCAAAGAAAAAGGTGATTACACATGAATGGATAGTCTGGTGGAAGATAAAAAATCCAGTGACGGTAAAATCCAAATGTAAAACTTCAAGAAAGTTAAAAGAATTTCCATTTGTACAAGTAAAATCCAAGGAAATGCCGTAATTGGAAGAAGATGGTCCATAATAATCCAAAGGCAGAAATCCATGGAATAATTAAAAAAAATGTGTACAAGGAAAAAAATAATATTAATAAAATAAAAATAAGATGTGCTTTTCACTCTACTTCCGAGACATAACTTTTTTTATTTATATAAAAAAAGATCTGGGAAGAAAAAGGAGAGAAAAAAAATGATAAAGTTAAATATAAAATAAAGGGAAACAAAAGTCAAAATGACCCAGACAGGAAATGTTAAAGGCGCGAAAATATATATAGGGCAAAATAATGTAGGTCAACTGAAATGTTTTGGACCTAATGGACTGAACATACAACTTTCAGATTCTTTTATAGTTGTTACTGGCGGTCCTGAAAGCGACTTTAGTCTCAATCTATTATGTTGGAAGCAATGGAAAAAGTGATTTCTGTGCCCAATGGCAGCAACACATTCTGGGGAGAGCCACAGCTGGCTGTTAGATTTTTGCTAGAATTTTGTGAAGGGTATGAAGATAGGTAGATCTGATATAAATGTATGGAAGCTATATAAGTCAGTCATAGAGTATCGATATGCTGTATGATGAAGAGGTACGTCTGATGACGTATTACATTTCGTTTTTATCTTAACTGATACAACAGAGTGGGCGGAAGATCCCAGTGGAGACAGAACGGTGAACATAGCTCAGGGAAATTTGTGAGAAAAAGGTCTAGAAGAATTGCATACTTACCATCAGTGTCGGGCACACGAGTGGGTTCATGAACAGTCTGAGTGAGGTCAGAAGCAATAAAAAAAATCATGACAGAACCTCCTCTCATCATCTGTCTTGTTTGAGTGGGTTAACCGTTCTACATTGTGAAAATTGAAGTTCCCACAGACGTGAATGTTAGCTGAAGGATGAGCAGACAGGATGTGGTCAATTTTCTCAGATATGCTCTTAAAGATAGTAACTCCTCTGTTGTGGGGGCGATAGAGGGCAAATATAAATGCAATGGTGTGAGCAAGTGCAACCCGGAAGCACATATGGGACAATTTAGGGTGTTCTCTGGGATGTCCCTACCACATGGATAGCTACCTTTAATTTAGGCACATATTTCATGTCCATGGCGATTTTGGGGGTCAGATTTTGGATATTAAATTAGAGTACCCTTTAATTATGAACTCATCCAGGGAAATAGTCGGTCCAATCCCAGTTTCACTTAGGAATTGAAACTAAGTTAACAGGGTACTGGAAGTTAAATACCTCTCTTCTTGAGATAGAAGACTTCCGAGATAAGTTAATAGAGTTAATTCAAAAGGCACTAATGAGGGCGGTTATTGAGAGTAAGTGGTGGGTGGGTCTTAAAGCTAAAATTAGAAGATTCTCTGTCAAGTATGCCCAGCGCCTCGCACTAGATAAGGCTGAGATGAAGAAGCAGCTAGAGCAGAAACTAGCTGAGGCTACGGGGGGAGGGTAATAGGGTTAATCAGGAACTAGCTAAGCAGGACCTTCTGCACGAGACTAGCGTCAAATAGTTAGAGCTAGGCTAAGAAAGATAGGCAATAAAGCAGTCAACTCTGATGTGGGTGTGCATTGCCAGGTTTCTAGGTGTGGCTCGGACAAGTACATTGGCAAAGTCAAACATCAGGATGGACGCACTTTGGAATCGACTCAGGAGATCTGCGAGGGGTTTTGAGAACATTTTGAGGAGCATTTTACACAGCAGCCTATTCTTTCAGTCCACGAGTTTAGCGAACATTTGGCTGACTCTCCATGCCTTGGGGACCGGGTGATGGAGCAGGAGGTTTTTGCTGCACTGAAGCAGGTCAGCTTTGATAAATCGCTGGGATTCGATGATCTGCGATACAAACTGTATTTGAGGCTGCCGCCTATGTTTCTACCTCTTCTGACGGATGTGTTCAACCATTGGTTTGCTCAGAGATCCATCCCGGGGTAAGTCCCCAGGGAAATGATCACATTGCTGAGGAAAGGTGACGAGCATGGCAAGGAAGAATTGACTAAAGACCTGTAACTCTGCTAAACACAGAGTTGAAGATTTTGTGCCAAGATTCTGTCAAATCGGCTGCAGGTTTTTATCAGTGACCTGATCGAACCAGAGCAAAGCTTCACTGTGATAGGGAGATCGATTCAGAAAAACTTGCAGCTGATCTGCACAATCCTAGAGGGAGAGATAGAAGATGACACATAAGCTGCGCTGATCAATTTAAACCAGTCCAAAGCTTTCAATAGGGTTGACCATCGCTTCCTGGCATCTGTCTTAGAGGCTGCAGATTTTAAACCAGACTTCTGCAAGTGGATCTCCATGATGTATCGCCATCCCACAGCTGTTGTATAAATCAATGGAATGCATTCAAAATCCTTTGTTATCTCTCGGTCTGTTCTTCAGTGTTGTCCGTTATCGTCCCTGCTTTACATCCTAGCTTTGGAGCTGCTGCTCTGCAAGTTGAGACAGAGGGAGGCAAATTAAGCCCTGAGTGGAATAGCTCTGCCTTACAGCCTGACCTTTAGAGTATCCGCATTCACCATTTTTGTGTCAAGCTTCTGAGATATTGAGATCGTGTTGGAGACACTCGCTTGGTACAAAAGAGTCACAGGGGCCAAGATAAACCACAGCAAATCAGTCAGACTGTGGTTGAGCACCTAGAGAGGTAACGCAAACCTCCAGCTGGATGGAGGCCTGATTTAGATCCTCAGCATGTGGTTCGGATCAGGTCTCCAGCTCGAAAAGAATTGGTCAGAGGTACAGTCAAAAGTGGGGGTTGCGGTCAACTCAAGGCTTCGTAGGAAACTTTCCTTAAAGGGTAGAGATAAGGCGTGCACCACATACATCTTCCCTCTCATCCTTTAACGATTATCCATACTTCCCCTGCCTGCACAACACCTAAAAGCTCTTGTTGAACACTTGTCCTCGCTTCTTTGGAATAAGGGAAAACATTGGGTGCGCAGACAGATCTGTATTTAATGTCTATGTGAGGGAGGCTTGGGAATGCCGGACTTTAAGTGTCATCGAGATGTTGGGAGGCTGACTTTTCTGAGTCGCTACTTTCAAGAAGATCAACTGTGGCATCCCATGGTTACTGCCACTTTTCCCAACCTCATTCTCAACCCCTCTGTCAAGAGCCGTCACAGGCTGTGAAGAGAATCAGCCTTCCTAGAAGAGTGCTGAGCTGCGCTAAAATGACTATCATAGTCCAGCAACATTGAGACTGCTACCTGTAGGGAACTCCACAGGGATCTAGTGGGGGTAGGGGCGCCAACGACTCACTATGCACACATCTGGGTTAGCAGCTGATTGAGATCTGCTCCGTGTGGAGTTGGGCATGAGATTCGAATCATCTGAACAATTCAGAATTTTCTTTGACTTGGCGATTGACCCAAAATGCACTTCATCTCAACAACATACAATACCGTTTTGGTTTTTTGGAGTCGTCTGCTTGTCCCCATTGCGAAACAACGGCAATAGAAATGACTGATCATACGTTCTTCGATTCCACTGGTACTGGTCACATGTCAGCAAGGTGATGGCTCACATCCATCCCGAGCATCCGTGTCTAATTACCATATCCAACATTGTTGACAACGTGAGCCCACCATGGGACCGAAAGACAAATGGTCTACCTTATGATCCTGGCTGTAGTGAGAATGGTGATTTGGACATTGCGACTATAAGTTGACGTGGAGGTCTTGTCTTTTTCTGATAGGGATCTGATCACTTTCTTCAAACACCAACTATGTATGAAGATCAGATGTGATAGAAAAAAGCTGCATCGCACGGTATTTGACAGAAGATGGATACAAGTAGCAAGTTTGTGTGTATGAAAAAAAGCCAAATTTGAATAAGTATTCCCCACCTGGATGTGGAACGTGTAGTTCAGTTAAGTATAATCTTTTTGCCTCTTAGCTAGTTGAGTAAGTGCCCCATCCCTCCCAAGGCTCAAAAATCCTTATCCACTCCTAATTTCAATTTTCTTCACCTCCACCTCTAAATTTCACTCATCTCAAGCAGAAAGAAATCAATCACTAACATTCCCCCACTTACCCACCAATTTTTCTTTTCTCCCTTTCATCCCATCTAGAGGGCATCCCCATTTAGAGACTGTCCCACAGGACTTCAGGTTCCTTTACAAACCCAAGTGAAACGGGCGATCTATCAATTAGACTGGGTTGAAAGGGTCTTACTAACCACTTTTTTATTTTTTCTTTCCCTGCCCTTGTCACAAATGAATTATTGTATCATTATTGTTATCTTCTTTTTTATGAGCTAATAAAAAATGTTTTAAATGACTGGGTTCTAAGTAGGACGTCCCCTAGTACAAAAGGGTGAATGCGGTATTATGCTAAAAGAGGATGCTAGCTAAGAGAATCTTATGTTTAATTCTAGAGTGAAAAAGGATGACTCCCATTCTTCCCCCTTTTTTGAGTTTTGTGCTTGAATTTTTTGTTTTTGTTGAATTATATTGTATTTTTAATTGAATAAAAGATTTGGTATCTTAAAGTGTAGAATCTCTTCTGATGCTACACTTAAGTTACTTTGTCCTTAGTCAATGAAGGGGAAACACTCTATACTAAGGCAATTATTAGCTTTGGTCGCTATCAGTCCTCCTTTTGTCCTTCTTTTGGAGAGCTAGTTTTCCCCCACATTAAAAACTACTTTGTGTCACATTTTGCTTTAGTAGGGAAGCAAATAAATACCAACAGAAAAAAGGGTTTTTAATATAGATACCAACACTCAAAAAATACAAATTTAAACGAGTGTATATATATATATATATATATATATATATATATATATATATATATATATATATGCACATATATATACATACATACATATATACATATATACATATATATACACATATACATATATATACATATATATATACACACATATACATATATATATACATATATATATACACACATATACATATATACACATATATATATATACATATATATATATACACATATACATATATACACATATATATACATATATATATACACATATACATATATATACATACACATATATATATATACATATACATATATATATACATATATATATATACTAGCAGAAGTACCCGTCGTTGACTGGGTTCAAAAACAGCCTACAGAAAATGGATTGTGATTGATGAAAGTATGATAGGTTATGAAAAGAAGGGGGTTGTAAAGAGATAGGTTTTGATACTCCAAAATTTTACCCTAAGCAAAATATGATGAAAGTAAAGATAATTTTCGCGAAAATATATATTTTTGTATCAACTTTATTTCATTCGTAGCCAAGAGTGACCAACAATATGATGTTTCCTTACAAAGAGAAAATGTTATATATATAATAATATAAATATACAAGAAATAAATGTTACCATGGTCAATAAAAGTTACTTTTATGGTAGAAAACTTCATTGGTTTGTATTTTTATGTAGTTTGTAAAAAAGTTTTTTTTTTAATTCACGAACCAGTTAAAAAAAAAATCAAAATGGCAGTAAGTTTGAAATGGGGAGCCGCGTTTTCAATTTGAAGGAGAGCCACCTGAGCATTCTGTGTTAACAATTTAAGAGAGTTCCATCAACGTAAGGAATATTTATAAACATATTTTAATGTTTTCCGTTATTTTGTGCCTCAGAAATATTCGATTATGGCATGTGTAGTTTATATAAAAATTCATTTCAAGTAGTTATC
>NC_136499.1:75397408-75459908 GCF_053919585.1 Euprymna scolopes | reverse complement strand
GTTAAGTTTCTCCTCGAGCTACAAAGTAGTCACACTAAATTTCCATGCTTTTTGGGCTTGTGGTATAGCAGAGCACTGTATAAAAAAGATGTGCAGTGGACTGAGTCTTGGCTCTCTCAATGTTCTGACTTCTCCTTTGGTGGAGCGTTCCATTATTGTTTCCTCCTCTTCACATAAAGCTTGGCATCATGAAACAGTTTGTGAAAGATTTTGAGAAAGATAGCAATTGTTTTAAATATATTTGCATGAAATTTCCAGGCCTAACTATAGAGAAATTAAAAGTTGGAATTTTTTATGAACTTCAGATTCGAAATTCAATGAATGATGCAAATTTCTGTAATTTTATGAATCCTGCAGAATTGAGTGCCTGGATGGCATTTACGAATATAGTAAAATTCTTTTTGGAAAAAATAATGGCGCCCAAATACAAAGATCTTGTTGAAACATTACTCATAAGTTTCCATCAACTGGGTGCAAATATGAGCATCAAGTTATATTTTTGCACAGCCATCTTATCCGTTTTCCAGAAAATCTATGTGATGTGAGCGATGAGCAAGAGGAGCGCTTCCATGAAGACATTAGCAACATGGAAGTTCAATATCAAGTTCATTGGGATGTCTCTATGCTTGCAGTCTACTGTTGGTCAATCAATCATGAAAATGTCGGAGCCCCCCCCCCCATTCTAGAAAATCAGTAAAACGTCAATTTATGGATGATGATGACTATGCTTAGCATTGTTTTTACAACTTTAATTGTGAATATTTTGGTGTGATTAAAGTTACTAAAAATATTGTTTCTTCGATTTGCCTGTTTTTATTGTAGCTATCGGCTTGCTACAGAGGGCTATATCATAACAGAAAAACTATATCTGATAGAAAAAAAGTGACAGCATTTCTGGAATCAGCACCATCAAATTAGGTAAAAAACAGTTAAAACATCTTGGGCTTTATCACATTTTTTATTGTTGGCCAATGTTATCCCACTTGTTCTGCACTCAAATGAGGTTTGATATTGTAGTCTTAACGAAGAAATTTATTTGTTTCCGAACTTATTCTTATATAACAGTCATTTTAAGGCCTAAATAAAGGTTTTAACTTTTAGTGTTCCTTCTCTTGTCAAGAAATCGGCAAGGTAAAGACACTCTGAATCTGATAACAAATTAATTTATTTCCAGATGACTTTTATGCTTTGAATAATTTTTGTCTTTGAAAATCTTCGGTAATGCTGCTCCATTGATTATCTTTTTGATTCTGATTCATAATGTTGAACCCAAGATTCGCAACCAGTTATGAATCTTTAAAATCAAAATTTTTTCTTTTATTTCAAGAAACTCAGTGCTGAACCTTTCAACAGTGTCATTTATTTTGGTACTCAGTGAGCATCCAGTTTTGAATATTCAAGTAACTCACTAGTTGTAAGCACTTGCAGAGCTAACTCGTTCTTCTGATGCTAACCCGACTGTCGATCTAGGGAAGAGAATATTTCACATGTGTATACTGTATGATGATGTATAGAAGTGAAGCCGAGATATGTGTTGCATGAAAAGAAATGATATGAGAATGATATGATGGATGTGTGATGTGAGTCTTAAAGACAGGCTTTGATATGATGACCTAAGAGGAAGATTCAATCTAGAAAGTATAGTGGTGAATGCATAGGTGTTGAACAGTTGAAGTAATAGAGCTAGTTGTCAGAGAAATGCCAAAGTAAACATGGGAGGAAGTGAAAAGGATGCATTTGGGAAAGAGAGGGATAAGTAAAGACTAGACCAGACATAGGTTAATTAAGAAATCTAGCTAAAAGCCACCATACATTGAGCATGTAAAACGGACGTTAAACTGAATATCATGATAGTGATGATATTTTCATTTTAATAAACTCCGAATTTAATTATTTTTCGCATATCTTTAAATTTCCATGAAAAGTTGGATCAAAAGTTCACATTTAATTTAATCTTGAAACTGATTTGAATCCAATTTCTGAATTGAAGCAAACATTTTTATAAACTGACATTTTGAAAATCACTCCAATTATTGTCATTTTTGATAAAACCTGTCTGCCTATAAATTGTTAGAGTGCATTTTATTGATTGTATATTATCAATAATCTTGCATATAGACTTTAATATTATTTTGCATGCCTATGAAACATAGTTTAGCTAATTATAAAGTGTGCATTGAATATATGAAATAAACTAAAAAAGCAAATAATTAAACTAAGGACTTAAAAGTGTTGAATTTTATGTTTGTACGAGGGCTAAGTCAGAGTTCTTAACCAATGATAATCAATTCCTGCCAAAACCGATTCAATTGTCATTCAAGGTTATTTGCGATTTTCCGTTTAGATATATTCAAAGATTAAATCAACTATGATTTACTTCTTTCTTTTTTTTTTTTGTATGTCTTTTTGTTTGATTTATGCAACGGAAAAACCTTTCAGACTTGACCAAGTCTTCTGACCTTAAAATATTTTATATTCATCGGAAAGACATTTTAAATTTGATGCTGATCTACTTATTTTGACATGAATTGAAAAAAATAATGTAAACCCAGAAAATACATCTAAGTCTGAACAAATCATCTGCATTTTTTAGTTTTCCTTTTCTTTCTTTATTTTCGATTTGTCAGTGTGTGTGTGTGTGTGTGTGTGTGTGTGTGTGTGTGTGTGTGTGTGTGTGTGTGCTTACACTATCTAGAAGTCTGTAAGTTTAAATATTCATGATATACAAATAACTGCTTTTAGCTTCCCTTTCGAGTAAAAGGAATAAAAAAAATATGCAAAGAAGTTAGAATAAATGTTGTTTTCTTTCTTCTATTCTTTATTTCCTTGCTATTTAAAAGTAATTTTGTCGACAGCAAATGGTGGTTATACGTCTCGCTCGGTGTGGAAAAAGATGGCGGTCTTTGTGGAAAGTACACAATGAATCAGTCATTAAGAAAAAAAATTAAAACAATTAAAGTTTTGCAGAAATAAACGAATAAAAAATATAGAAATTATACGAAAAAATATTTAAAACATAAATAATTAAAAAAATTAAAACAAATATTTTGTTGATATACACAAGAATAAATGTGTGAGATATTTTTTTTACTATTAGGTATCAATTATTAAAGCCAAGAATGAGGGTTAATGAGATGAAAATGATTATCAGTCGAACGTAAAGCAACATCATAAGAATACTAAGATTGAGTAATGGTATAAACTATATTTGATTACTTCGAAGGCAGTTTATGACAACAATTCTTTGTCATTAGTCTTGGAGACGACTAAATTATAATATATAGTGAAGAAATCACGTAGTTAAGAAGATCTTGCAGAATAATTCTGTTTATGGAAATTTTGCCTGATGCTAGGCACATGGAGTGAGAGCGGAAAGTTTGTTTCTGTTATGCCAGAAGACGAGTTCTTGCTGTGAATGCCTTATACAAATGAACCAACAATTGGAGCTCAGTCGAGCACCTTCCAGTAAAATAAATATAGAGAGCCTAGCAATGTTTTTGTATGAGAAATAGTTGTAAGAGAAAGACACACCCGTCACCCCTACGAGAGTTTAGAGTTGATTTTGTAATCTGTCAAGGCAAAAAAAAAGTGCTCTGTGTAGTACCTGCCCAGATGTGGCAACAATTGATACAAGGAAGATATATTTTTTCAACACATTTTTCTCTTTTTCTGTTTTGAAAATAATAATAATTGTTGTGGTGGCACACATTCATTTGCATATGTGGATAGTAATTACAAATAAATAGGAAGACTCAGTTAGTCTGAGTGTGTGTTCACCAGAAGCCACTGAAGGCCGCCGAGAGCAGATATGTTTCTCCAGCAAAGACTCTCTTATTTGACACCATTATGTAAATATCCTGTAAATATACCTTTTCCTAATACACTTCTTATTTGATCTACCTTTGTTTGTTGAGTCGTCAATTGTATTGCTTTTTACGTTACTTGTTTCAACCTGTAAACTTAACAGTGACGACGAGGATGAACGTCAAATATAACAGTTTGACGAAGAAATGGAAAGAACTCACTAAAAAAAAGTACAACGCAATGGTTGACCTTTCCAAGGAATAAAAGTTTTGACGAACGAAATAGTCATAAAAACGGATTTTACGCTAAAGAGAAGTTCGACTCAAGCGGAAAAAATGAATAATTCAGCGAACATTGGAAAACTGTAAAATATTTTCCTCGCGAAGTACAACACTGAAAGAAAGAAACGGTTGTTTCCCAAATTCCAAGAACAAAAACTACATTCAGGTTAAAAAAAAAAAGTACCCTCGATTTTTTTACTAAAATACTAGTCGGAAAAAAAGAGACAAACCAAAACCTTTAATTGCAGTCTCAAAGAAAAAAAAACTCGAACGTGGCAAAAAAAGCGACGATTTACACCGTTTCCCGTGGAATCCATCTTTTAAAAAAAGATAATAACAAACTGTAAAAGTGAATTTTTGTAAAACGACAAACAGATTCGTATTACTAAATTATGAAGAACAGATTCGTATTACTAAATTACAAGGAAGTAACATACGAAGAAAAAAAAGTTCACCAGTGGATTTCCTAAATTGCTGTAAATACCAACTAAAGACTTTTTGGTAAACCAAATTTTTCTCTTCGGTATTTAAAAAAAAAAAAATACCACAGTTAAACTAAAATCAAGGAAAGATTTTTTTTAAACTAAAGTTGTCAATGGATAATGGATATAAGACAGTAAAACGTCACGTAAAAAACAAAAAATTTAAATGTAGTCCATACATTTTATTTTTTTCAATTGTGACTCGAGTTGGAAAACTTTTTCTTTTTTTTTCTATGGAAAGAGTTGTACTTAAGTTCGGCTGTTATTTATTAGGAAATGCCTAAAACGGAAAAGTAAATCGTATCTTGTGGTTTCAGCAAAAGCCTCAGTTCTTATGTTGTGGTTGGATGAGCTTGACTCGCTAGCGAAGTGAGAAAATATTATTCAAGCAGCGATATTACTATTGAAAACAGGAACTATGAAGAATTTTTTTTTTGTAACACAAGCTATTTTATATGGTACGGCTATGCATATATATAGGTGTGTGTATATACATGCATATATGTATGTATATGTATATATATATATACACATATATATATATATTAATATGTACACATGTGCGTATGTATATATATATGCATATATATGTGTATATATATATGTCTAGATATGTGTATATCTATATGTATGTATGTTTGTATATGTGTGTATATATAAGTATCTAGGTACGTATATACATATTTTTTGTTTTATTTTACTTCCAGTCGAAGTTCTCAGAAATCAACCTGGAGCTAACACTTGAACTCTATATGAGATACATAGATATTCGAGTGTTCCATTTAAGTTCTTTATCTCTTAAACATTGAGCTAGTAAAGAAATTGAGAACAAAATTTTCTCTCCACAATTAACCATTTTCATATGTTGTAGTATATCTTTCATTTTGGCGTCTTGGTCTTACTGGATTCCAGGACAAGAATTTATCTAGTCTGTTGGAGTATCCAGATTCATGCAATTACTTGAGGTAACATCACTTGAAGAAGGTGCGCCATTCCTCGTAAAAGCTAATGTGAGTTAGCCATAGTGAGGAGATCTTATTTGGGCAGCGAATACTATGTGATTTTGAAATTTAGTCAGAGTTTACTTTATGGGAAAAGTATCTTCCTGTACGGAGAGATTTTAGACACTCAAGGATAGTGTATAGTAGGCATTCAAGTTCTCTCTCATATATATATATATATATATATATATATATATATATATATATATGTATGTATATATATCTGTGCGTATATATGCATATATAAATGCATATATATGTAGATATATATGTATAAATATATATATGTACGTACATGTATGTATATATACATATATGTACATATATATGTATGCATATATATATATGTATGTATATATATATGTGTATGTATATATATATATATATATATATATGGATATATATATTGGTTTAAAGTGGGATAGTTTTGTCCCTGATACATATGTCTTTAATAAGGACAAACCTACCATAGTTATTAAAAATTAGATGTGTTGGGTGGGTCATCTTTTCCGGCTTGATGATTATCGACTCCCAAAACAGTTGTTTTATGGTGGCTTCTTTCTTGGCAAAACCCCCCCAGCACACGCACAAAAAATGTTTTCGGGATAGCATCAAGGAAAGTCTGGTGAGCTTCATTGTTCCTGGTGACAGGTGGGAGTCCCTATGACTGCATGATCGCAAGGACACTGATATACAGTGGCTTAGAACACTTTTAAGCAATTAAGATAGACGGAGCGAGGCTCAAGAGAGAATGTAAGAAATGTCAAATCTTGCCGTCCAGTCATAGAGATCTTTGGATCTGTGAGGTGTGTGATCAAACTCTGTTGTCCAAGAAAGGTCTCATTAATCACCTGAAAGCGTACGATGATACAGGTTCCATTGCTGTTGATTTCATCCAAACCAATGACCATAGTCAGTATAATGTCTGCTTAAAGGTGTCCAAGTCGCTGGTAGGACTGAAAAGTCATCTTCGGACATGGACTTTCACGTGGACTTTCAGTGACTGAGGGAGTGGCACTCGTCTGACAAGACGTCGCAATCATCATGATGCATGTATGTACATATGTGTATAAATATATGTATATATATATGTATATATGTTTTGTATATATTTATATATGTATATACATATATATGTATGTATGTATGTATGTATGTATGTACGTATATGTATATATAGATGTATTTATATGTGCATATATATATATATTTATGTATTTATATGTATGTATGTATATATATATATATATATATATATATATATATATATATATATATAAAAATAAAAATTACAATTAAATTTACCAAAATGATCCAAGATGGTAAAACTAAAGTATATTATAAATATTAAAGAATTAATATTTATAAAGTAATCTCAACCAGATGTAAAAGCTCGATAAAACCAAATACGAGATAGAGCTTATAATAAGAGCAGCCGTGTAAAACGCATATCTTATTTTTCTTTTATTAATATTATTGGAATTTTTTCCCCTTTTCCTTGTACATATTTGTGAATTATTCCACGGATTTCGACCTTTTGGATTATTTTGGACCATCTTCCAATTACGCGATTTCCTTGGATTTTACTTGTGCAAATGGAAATTTTATTAACTTTCTTGGATTTATATATTTGGATTTTACCGTCATTGGATACTTTCCCTTTCACCAGACTATCCATTCACGTGAAATCACCTTTTTCTTTACCATATTCCCTCTGCTTCACTTTTTGTTATCAAGTAAGATCTATGACTTACTTATAGTTTCATCAAATACTTTTGTATGCAAAATCCGATCCCGCATTTTGCTAATTCCTACCCTCTGATGAGAAGGAAAGTATTTCTTCGAAAATCTGCAGATTAAGGACTATCCACTTATTAAGTGTTACCTTTTCAGATTATATATGTTTTTAACTCTTTTTCAAAGTGTTTTTTAACATGTTTTATTAACTATTTGCTATATATATATACATATATATATGAATATATGTATATATATATATATATATATATATATGAATATATGTATATATATATATATTAATATATGTATATATATATATTAATATATGTATATATATATGAATATATGTATATATATACATATATATGGATATATGTATATATATGGATATATGTATATATATATATACATATATATGGATATATGTATATATATGGATATATATATACATATATATATGTATATATATGGATATATATATATACATATATATATGTATATATATGGATATATATGTATATATATACATATATATATGAATATATGTATATATATATACATATATATGGATAAGATGTATATATATGTATATATATATAAATGGATATATGTATATATATATATATATATATATATATATGTACATATAAGTGCATATATATATGTATTTATACATATGTGTATATATGTATGTATACATGTTTATATGTTATCCACATACTATACTGTTTCGCTGTTTCACAGCTTATCAATGCAGGCAGACAAGCAGCTACCTCAACCCAGGATCGAAATTCTATACAGCTGCTGTTATGCGGGCAGTGAATTAACAGTGTTTTGACATTGTCCAATATATAAATATGTGTATATAGAAACGACACTAAGCCTATGCGGTTTTACCGACTTCCTCCAAACGAGAAAGTTCAATGGAATGTGAAATTCACAAGTGATACCCATGTGTATCCCTGTTAGGATAGATAACGTTAGGATTTTACAACTCTTGCATGAAGCTGTCGATATAACGCGCCTGGAATTCCCACATTGGTCATACATCTAGTAGTGACCATGCTCAATGTTGCTTCACTTCGGTAATATTATTAGAAAAAATGTGTCAACGTAATTACGCTGTACACATATATACATTTATATATATATATATATATATATATATATATATATATATATATATATATATATATATATATGCTTTTTTTATATATATGTATACGTAAACACGTGTAAACGCGACGAAACACGTGTTAGTGGATAATTATATTTTAAAATAATATATATATATATATATATATATATATGTATATATTATTTTTAATATATGTTAGACTACCCATGACCCGTTGGGCCAGTATGTTAGATTAGCTATGGAATTAATGTATGAGCGTGACACTTCTGACGTAAAGAAAATAGTTTTTGTGACATAACAGAAACCTTTATATGAAAGTATATTGGAATGAAAAAAGAATATAGATTTCTATGAGTCGTTCTGTTTATAATTGTTTATTTTTGAAAAAAAAAAACAACAAACTTACAGCCATTGAATTATAAGTGGTTTGCCATAATATAGGTAAAGGTGCACTGAAAAGATACCGTAATACTTCAAGTTGAATTCAAATTTTGATATATCGTTTTTAAATGAAATTGTTAGTTGAAAGTACAGATTAGTTAAAAACACTCTCCCCATGTTAAGAATGGCTTTTTAAATAGAATGAAAATAAAATGTAACTTTTTTCATTTATTTTAAACAAACATTCATGACCCATTGGGACAAATATTTAATTTATGTTAAAAAACTAATTAAGATAATGTGGAAATGAACGATGTACAAAAAAAAGAAAAAGAAAAATGTATTAATAATTGTTTATTTGGATAATTTAAACACAAACAAAATAAAACAATTGGGACGCTGAAAACGTACACAGTAAAACAATATGTTTTATTGTGTTGATGATTTATTTGTAAACAAACAAACATTTTCGGGGTTATTTATTTATTTTGGTAGTGTAGAACTAAATGTATGAATGTTTTTAAGAAAGGTGCATTAAAAAATGGAGAATTAATTAAAAAAATAAAAGAAGAACGTGGGTAAATCGCCGTGGTAAAATGCTTTTATAATTGTCAATGGGTCAAAATTGATTTATTTGTAAGAAAATTGCGACAGTATAGCTGTAATACAGAATAGTTGCAAAACATCGCCACCCTTCCCATGTTAAATAATAATTTCTAAATAATAACGTTAATATTTCAGTTCGCATGTCAAATTCTGCAAAAGTAGCAATTTGTGTTTATTTGTTTACGATATTATGGGTTTATGTTTATGTACACATGCACAACCGGAAGTCGTAAACCGGATGTGTGATTACAACACTCATTACAAGGCCATTTAAGTTTTATATATATATATATATATATATATATATATATATATATATATATATATATATATATATATCACAAGTCATTTGTTTGTAAACAAACAAATATAAAAATTTAAAAGTGGTATTAGTGTGTTTATAAATATATAGCATTTTCATAACTTACTACTTAGCTCCACACAGATGTTGGGAACTCTTGTAATAAATACAGAAAATCGACCCATAAAATATTATACCTCCCTATAATAACATATATATATATATATATATATATATATATATATATATATATATATATATATATATATATATATATATATATATATATAGATTGATAGATAGATAGATATACTTTCAATTTGTCTTTACATAAGCAGTAATTTGTTGCTACACAGTCATAAGCATGTTTCGGTCTTCTAGTATTTAGGCAACAACGCTTATATTCAAAAGCAGAATTCCTAATTAATAACAAAAATCAACTTTTATTAAAGGAAGGATCTTTAGTAAAAAAGGAGTCAGGGCTGAAGTTCAACTGTATGAAAAACAAGGTTTGCTGGCTGTGGATTTATTTATTTTTAAAAAATTTTATTTATTTATTTATTTTTATGATGGGGTTAAGGGATGAAGTATATAGGGTTGGGACCCAAGCGGAATATAGATGTTATCTTCAACAGGTGTTTGTTCAGTGTGTCTGCTGTTCGCTGTAGGTCTAAAAATCTATATGGATTAGTGAATTATAATTCTTTTTTGTTTATATTATCTCTTTTCTTTTATTATTCTTAGGTCATTCTGAGAAAAGGTTCAAGATTCACCCGGATCTATTAACCATTTCTTCAACTCCTAAAGGTCGATTAAGGGAATGGAGAGGGAGTAGGAGACGTAGGAAAGAAACGAAGAGAGGAAAAGGGGCAGATTGCGATGGGAGACGGGGGAGGAGAGGGAAAGAGGAGAAGAAAAAGAAGAAAAAAGAAAAAGGAGGGAGAGGGAAAAAAGAGAGAAGAGGAAGAGAGGGGGCTCATAATTTGTTTAATGGTGGTAGTTTAGTTACTCTTGCTTTATGAAAACCTGTTTTTCTTGACCACCTCTAATATTTATTGCTATTTCATTTGTAATTTTAATGCTCATTTATTTATTAGTATATTTATATACAAATTTCTTATTTATAGTGTTAAAACGTTTCGTAATAATAGTAATTGTAAACTCAGAATATACATCACTACTAAACATTATCCTCAGTCATTTGTTATGACAGCGATAATAATTATTAAAATGGATGGTGATTTGGGAATTCTTCTGAGTTATTTGCTACTGACTAGCAATGATATAACTTCACTGAAGTTTATATTAATTATTTATAAATAGTAATACTCACGAGTTTTGTACACATAAAACAATGTATACACAACACATGTATCCATATATTGATATATTATATAACTCCCTGGAGGAAATGCACACAGATATTAATTGAATTAATTTTAATGTCCATGTAATATAGCGCCGTGCATCATTAATCATTTCGACTTAGACTGTACTTAGTGATTATGGTATATAAAAGATGTATCAAGATTGAGGTTAACGATTTAAAAAAATTTTTTATAGAGCGTTTCACTCTAGTGGAAATATAACCATTTATTCCAGGGACGACAGAGAGTTAATATTTGTTGTTTTCGATTACGTTTTTCTATTTTTTACATTAAGGTTACACTAAATGTAACCCTATTTTGTAGTGTTTGAGTTATAGGGTTGGCTGCGAGCAGCACGTACACATCTAAGCTGAATTTTAGTTCGATATTTATGTTACGGGTGAATATTGTTAACGAAGTTTGGGGGGAAAAACTTTCAGGAAATTACATACATGCATATGCTAAATAATTATTCTAAAATGGATGGATTGAAGGGAATATTGAATATTTAAAGTATAGAGACGAATTTGCAAGTGTCGGGTGTGATTTAATGGAATTTTTTATGTGCATGTTTTTTAGGAAGAATATGGTTTTGGATTTATTGAATGTTGGACTTGAAGAGATTTAGATGGGCAGGTGTTTATCAGTCAGATATTACATGTGCGTAGTGTTGGGATCGAATTTAATTGGGATTATGAGGGAGTAATTTGCAAGTGAGAAAGTAAGTGTGATTTATAATGCCTACACTTTATTGAGGTTTCCTGATTTTTATTTAAGAGTTTATCCCTATCTTTAAATCTTTTGGAAAAGAGTGTTTCATTTAAGTAAAGAAAGCAAGGTGAATTCAGTGACTGGCAAGTTTTTCTTTTCTTTAATATTTGCTAACAATTGGTGTCAAGTTTTTACTTATTAGATCAGTGTAATATGCATGTTCTATTTTTATAATTTGGGTTTAGAAAAGAGATTTTGTGACATGTATATCTCTGTTTAAAAGTGTGGTTAGAAGCAAGAAAGAGAAGTCTTACCGTGGGTGCTCAGCGAGTGAGTACAGGCGAAGAAAAGGAAGAACAAACATGGCGGCCAGCATTTTTATTTCGTCCGTTCTCGCATAATCTCGTGTGTGCATGAAGATGGAACCTATAAAACGATGTTCATTTCTGGGTGCTGGGAGATGATTCCCGGCCAGCCAAGAGAGAAGAGACAGAGGACTGTAGCGATAATCTTTCTTGAACATTCCGTTTGTGTATTTGAGGTGAACCCTCCCCCATTTTACATCAAGCTATTTCGGCGATGGCCAACGCAGGTTTAAGCAATATGATTAAGCCTTTTAATGGCGACGGTGATGTGGTGGCGTGGCTTAAAAAAGTGGACATTGTAGCAAGGATTCAGAAGCTGGATGATGTGGCTGCAGTAATACCACTGTTTCTGGAAGGGGACGCACTGGCCCTCTATTTGGAGCTCAGCGAGCGGGAACAGAGTGATGCAGACGCCATCAAGGGTCGACTGATCGAAGCTTTCGCAGAGGGGCCTTTCGAGGCCTTTAATAAGTTGAAAGAGAAGAGGTGGACTGGTGAATCTGTGGATGTCTATGCGAATGAGATAAGGAGATTGGTTGAGTTGTCGGGCATCAGAGGACATGCCACGAGTCACGTAGTCAAGATGACTTTTGTTACCGGGTTCCCGGAAGAAATATCGAAAAGGTTGCAGCAGGTACCGGGGGTGGAGACGCTGGATGTGAGTGAGCTGCTTAGAACTGCGAAAATTTTAGTGAGCACCCAGCCCACGGAGCTTGGAGGAACGACAGCAACGGTACAGCAGGATGTGGGCAGGAATCTGCCAAACCCGGGGATCGCATGCTTCGAATGCGGGGGACCACACATGAGAAGAGACTGCAGGAAGTTCTTGCAATGGACAGTGTGTTACAAATGCAATCGAAGAGGCCATTTAGCGGTAAAATGCACAAGTTCGGGAAACTGGCGAGGGGAGGCCGACGCGCCAGCGGCCGCCCCGATTCGAGAATAGTGGCGCACCCGCAGCAGATGCCCAAACAGAAGATTGCGGTGGAAGGACGGGAAATTATGGCCCTGATTGACACTGGCTGCACCACTACCATGGTGCACACTACCCTGGTCGGAAGATGGAAAGGGAAGGGTGAAGTAGTGGCTTTCAATGGGTTGCGAGTGAAGTGTCGAGGGAAGAAGACCGTCACTATTGATATTGCTGAACGTCGGATGAGGGTCCATGCAATTGTCACTGATCGCCTGGTGCCTGGTGTCCAAGCCATCATTGGAATGGATGTTATATGCCGCCTTGGAGGTGTTACCATCACATGTGACAATGTGAGGTTCGGACTAGCTGAGTGCGCGGTGACAGAGAACGCCCCCAGAGGGATCAACAAGGCCGGGGAGGAAAGAAAATTGTCGATCAAAGATCAGGACTTCCGAGCCAAATTCGACGGAGAGTGGTGGACGGTGGAGTGGACATGGAAACATCAAGCGCCATCGCTGACAAACAGAGTGGCGTGCTACACAAATTCGCTTAGAGGAGGGGCGAGAAAGGAGTTTGAGCAGGAAGTCGACCGATGCATTGAGGAAGGGATACTGATGCCTTGGACTGATGATGTGGAGTCGGGCATTTTGCCGTTGATGGCCGTTCTGCAAACAACTAAAGGGAAAGTAAGACCGGTCCTGGATTTCTGAGAGCTGAACGGCCATGTTAAGTGCCATACGGGAGGCGACACCGTAGATGTGTGCAGTGAGACAATTAGGGAATGGAGGCAGATGAATGGCGCATCTACATTAGTAGATCTAAAATCTGCCTATTTGCAACTCCATGTTGCCAAGAAGCTCTGGAAATATCAGTTAGTCAAGTACAAAGGCAAAACCTACTGCCTTACACGAGTAGGGTTCGGGTTAAATTCGGCACCCAAGATTATGTCAACTATCCTCAGGAAGATTCTGGAGACAATGGGAAAGGGAGATGGGGTAGTGAGCTCATACATAGACGACATTCTGGTGAATGAAACTGTGGTAACTGCCAAGGAGGTGGTAGCTCATTTGAAGAAGTTCGGGTTGGTCGCCAAAGAGCTGGAAAAATTAGACGGAGGGGCTGCTTTGGGCCTAAAACTGAAACGAGGTGCGTCAGGTGGCCTAGAGTTTCGCAGGGGAAACGAAATCCCACAACTGAAGCAGGAGCTCAACAGACGTGAACTTTTTTCCATATGCGGAAAGTTGATCGGACATTACCCCATTGCTAGCTGGCTTAGACCAGCATGTAGCTACATAAAGAGACACACCGAAGGACAAGGATGGAATGATAAGGTGGGAGAAAGAACGGTCGCCATGATGGAAGAGCTCCTGAAAGAAGCAGAACGGCAAGACCCAGTCCGGGGAACCTGGAACATACCGCGAACATTGGATGGAGTCGTGTGGTGCGATGCAAGCAGCATTGCAACAGGGGTCGTTTTAGAAATTGGAGGAGTAGTTGCAGGTTGAGGAAAAAGAATGACGTCAGCCACATCAATGTGGCGGAATTAGACGCGACAATAAAAGGAGTCAATCTGGCCTTGAAATGGGGACTACGTGACATCTGCATCAAAACAGACTCCGCCATGGTGGTTGCTTGGCTAAAGTCTCTCATTTCAAGCGAAAAAAGGATAAAAACGAGAGGGGCTGCTGAAATGTTAGTGAAGCGCAGGCTTGGGGTGCTGGCTGAGCTGATGCAAGAGTTTTGTTTGAAGCATCGCGTAGACATGGTGGCTTCTGAAAAGAACCGAGCAGATGCTCTCATGAGAGTGAAGAAGAGTTGGCTGTTGCCAAAGAAAGATGTTGTTGCTGCATCGGATCTAGATGATGTTGGTGTGCGAGAACTGCACAATTTGCACCATATGGGGGTAGAGAGGACTTGGTACTTAGTGAAAAAAGTCGACCCAAGGATCACCAAGGAGCAAGTGACGCAAGTGGTCAGGACATGCGACAGATGTCAGTCGATTGATCCTGCTCCAAGCACGCATGAAGCTGGCCAATTGGAGATGAGTGGGACCTGGGAGAGACTGGCATGCGATGTCACCCATTACAGGGGTGGACTTTACCTTACCATGATTGACTGTGGGCCCGGGCGATTTGCCCTATGGAAGAAGCTACGTGGAGGAACAGGCAATGAAATAGCGGCAATCTTTGATGAGGTGTTTTTGGAGCGAGGCCCCGTGGAAGAGTTGTTAACCGACAACGGGACTGCGTTCAAGTCAGTAGCAGTGACAGAAGTACTGAAGAAATGGAAGATCCAACAATTTTTCAGAGCTGCCTACAGACCTAGTGGCAACGGGATCGTAGAGAGAAACCACCGCACCATAAAGGCAGTTGCGGAAAGAGGAGGCACCTCACCTGAGCAAGCCGTCTTCTGGTATAACATGTCGCCTAAACTGGGACAAGTACCAGAGACGGTCCCGCAACTGTCAATGTTTGCATATTCCTGGAGGCATCCCAGGGTGGAGCCGGCAAGCCGAGAAGTAGAGGCCACAGGGACAATTAAACTCGGTGACGAGGTATGGGTGAAGCCACCGGGGGCGCGCTGCACCACACAATGGAGTAGGGGTCGCGTGACTGGGAGGAACACTAGTAACAACATTGTGGTGGGAGGAGTCCCGAGGCACATTCTTGACGTCAGACGAGTTGAGGGTGAAGCAGTGGAGGGGAGTATGCAGCCACAGGAGGAGGACGAGACACCTCAGAGGCCAAGTAGAGAGAGGCGACCGCCACAGTGGATGAGAGACTATGAAATGTGATCTTGAGATCAGGGAGGCATGTGGTTAGAAGCAAGAAAGAGAAGTCTTACCGTGGGTGCTCAGCTGTACTGTTACTGTAGCGATAATCTTTCTTGAACATTCCGTTTGTGTATTTGAGGTGACCCCCCCCCCATTTTACGTCAAAAAGTATTGCTGGTTTGACCGATGTAGAATTTGTAAGTGGTGGGATCCTCCTTGGTCCCAATATTAGCTTGATAGATTACAGAGGTTGTTAGGCAATTTTTAAAGGGGGCATTTAGATTTATTAACACAGCTGCATGTTTTTATTATTCTATTCCCCAGATTGTATTCTGTGTTATTGCTTAAAATTTTGTTATTATGGGTTTTAATTATTTTTTCCAAGTTATTGCCGCAACTGTAACTTAGTTTGATTAATTTTTGTTAAATATTTTGTGGATGATGCTGTTGGGGGATGTAGCTTAAGGAGATTAATGAATTTTCTCTCCAAGTTTGTTTTGACCATTTGATTGAAAGGGGGGAGTGAACCAAATGATTTTACTTTTACGGGTTTTCCTAGATGTGGGTGTTTTACTTGAGGATTCTATATATTCTAACTTGTCTACTGTTTACTAGGGCTATGTTGTAAAAATCTTTGTGTTTGGCAAAAATTTCTTTGGATGAAGAGTTTGAACTAATTCTTTTACTAATAGATTTGCAGATATGTTTAATGGTAATCTTAAGATGATTTAGAGAGAGGGTGGACATATAAAGGGTTACTATTCTCTTTCTTATAGGGTTCATAAGTTCCTTTGTTGAGGTTAAGTGTAACATCTCGGAAGTGGACTATTTTAATGTTCGTGGTAATTTCAACCTTAAGGTTAATTCTCCTGAACTTCCTTATGATATTTTTTTGATCCTAGCACATTTAAGGATATCAGAATTTTCTACGAAAAGAAGGCCATCATCTCTATATAACCCTATCGTGTCAACTTCATTGTCCTTAGTTAGGTTATATAGGATGTATATTTCAACTAAATCTGTAATTTATGCAGAGTCTAGAGAACTCATCGGAACATCAAAAGGTTTAGATTGATTCTTAATCCATTGCTCATTTCTACTAATTAAAACACTGTTCCTGCATTTCCTAATGATGTCGATTTCCTCCTTGGAGATGTCGGTAAGGAAGTAGGCAAATTCCATTAAGTCATTGAACAGGTCTTTTGTGTTAGATGGGTAGTAATTTGCAATATCAAATTGTATAAAGGCACATCTATCTTTGTTTTTTTTTTAATTCTAGAGAACCACCTAATAGCTTCATCAGTATAAATCCATTGGTTAAGATTATTCGTGTTTTTTATCTGAAGGTTAATTATTTCCAAGATTTTTTAACAAATTCTTCCGATTTCTAATTAATAAACGAACCAAGGGAGGAGTTGAAAGGATACAAAGTAGTCCTGATATATTGGAAATTAATAAGTACATTTGCTAAAAACTGACACACCTCTAATTAATTAATAACTACACCCACTGAAAAGCTTCGAAGAATAGGCTAGCATAAATAACTTAGTAAAATTAAGAAAGGAACCATCTGCTCGTTACCCCTCAACATCATCTTAAGCACTACTATTTAGAACTAAGCTAATGGGTCTAGCATGCTTGTAATTGGAATGTTGATATATAGCTACAGGAAGTATTATCATAAAGCAACATTACATAAGGAAACCAACCACATAATTAATCCCAAACGATAATCAAGTACTTTAACTAGAGTGCTTTGAGGATGGAATAATCCACGAATATAGACAAATATATGCTATTATGTACCCGTTTGCATGTATATGGCCTGGAAAACCTTTCTTTATAATGAAGCATATAAACCTATAAAATATATTTATACTCTAGCAGTAAGGAAAACATAAACAATCCAAATGAAAAAAAATGACAGCCATCGAAATTAAGTTTATATATAGATATGAAAACTTTTGTAGCTGCAATTACTTCAGACACCACAGTAGAGTGGAAAATCCAAGTCCCAGTATACCACCTTTGTTTAAATCATATAAATATTATTGTATATCTATTCACTGGCTGTTAATTTAACCATATGGATATATATTTTATAAACAAGCAAATAAATAAATAATTTGAAAACGATATGTAAATAAACGGATAAAAAAGAGAGGAATAAAATAAATAAATTAATTAATAGAACTGAACAATAAAATAGATGGATAATGAAGTCGCCGCCAGAAGAGAAAAACAACAATAAAAACCAAAGATAGGGAAAGTTACAGCCATGAGAGTATAATATTACTTTGGATCAAAGAGAAAACTTACGGCAATAAACAACCACCAAGTTAAAATAATACCAATATTAAGTACATGAGATTGTATTTCCCCCTCTTCTCTCTTTCCTCTTTCATCACACCCTCCTCCATACCCCTACTGTTCACATTCACAAAGTATACACACGTCTTTCTTTCAAAGCATAAATTACACCCGAATATCTTATAAAAAACGAATGTAATTTTGATTCTCTTTTCAATATCGCTCCTTTTTTTGGTTTGATTAAGTAGTCTCCTCGAATTAGGATTCCACTAAAACATGTATGCAATAATATTTGTACAACAAACAGACTGTATATCAGCTTTGTCTTCCATTTAGCTCTCTTTAATAATCACATGGGTTTCATAGGATTTACTTCTAGGAAACCAATCTCTACAACCATTATGTGTGTATATGTATGTTCATATATATATATATATATATATATATATATATATATATATATATATATATATATATATATATGAACACACACACACACATATATATATATATATGTATATATATATGCCATTAACATATAGTACTGTTTCGCTGTATTACAGCTCATCAGTGCGGCCAGACAGGCAACTACCTCAAACCAGGATCGAAACCTGACCGCCCAAAGACTTCTAACCATTACGCTAATCGGCGGCTGCTGCACGAGCAGGGAATTAACGATGTTTTGACATCGTCCGAAATACCTAAACTCGATTTGTTACAGAAAGAGTACGCTTAATACGTAATTCGTGTATCACTTCTCAATATGCTCAACTCAATATATATATATATATATATATATATATATATATATATATATATATATATATATATATATAGAGAGAGAGAGAGAGAGAGAGAGAGAGAGATAATTGGGTTTATTGTTATGGAGTCAAAACGATTAGAAAGCTAAACAAGAAGGCATGATTACTGTGCAATTATTTCCAAGTTTGCGTTCTTGTTTCCCAATCCACGAACAATAAAGATATTCTTTAACATGTTATGGTCCACAAACAATAGTCTTAGTATGTGGCAGTTAGGGTTAGGAGTAACTGTCACTCCTGAAAAGACTTTTATTGTTTTTTTTATTGAAATAAGAACTGCTTACTGGATGAAACATTATATCTCAATATCAGATTTATAAAAATGCAAACTTTGAAAACTTCATAAAAGAAACGTAATTGTTGATAGATATGTATTCACTTATTGCTACAACTCATTTTCATGTTTTTATTATTTTGATGCGACTATTTTGCTCATCACATCACAAACCACGTCACGGTTAATACACGTTCTTATGTCTTCTATACCCAAAACAATGTACTATTTACAACATGATGATGATTTAACAAATGCATGTTGTGGTAAAAGCCTTAGCGGATACATAACAAAATAATCGTGAAGAACCAAGGAGGATGAAAAGACCGAAAAGGAGAGAGTATCACCACCTGTTTTTATTTATATATGAATATTTATAAGTATATATACGGCACAATCGGTATATGTATATGGCATAATCAGTATATATATATATATATATATATATATATATATGTATAGATAGATATAGATATATAGATATAAATATATAGATAGATTTTATAGATATATAGATAGACAGATATATAGATAGATATATAGATAGACAGATATATAGATAGATAGATACAGGGTGTCTATAAAGTCCGTGTGCACTTTAAAAAAATTTATAACTTTATTTGTATTTGCAATAGAAATAATCTGTAAAATGGATTTGAAAGAAGTAAATCTATATTTTTTTAGATTTTATTGAAATTTTATTTAACTTCCCACATGCCCTCCATCATTAGCAATACAAAGGGTAATACGATTTTGCAGTTCACGAAAAACATTTTCCAAATGATTTATAGTAATGCCTGAAATCACATTAGTTATTCTGGCTTTCAAATCTTCCAATGAACTAGGTTCGGTTGCATACACAATTGTTTTCACATGTCCCCATAAAAAATCTAATTGAGTCAAATCTGGCGAACGTGGAGGCCAATGAAATGGTCCACCCCTTCCGATTCATCTGTTAGGAAATTCCTGATTTAGAAACTGTCTAACATGCCGAGCAAAGTGACAAGGAGCTCCATCTTGTTGAAACACTGTATCATCTTTCAAGTTTAATTGTTCAAGTTGCGGAATGAAGTAATTCTGCAACATATCTAAGTAGCTGTCACTGTTAATAACATGATCTTCAAAAAAATATGTCCCTATGATTCGATTTATTCCCAAAGCACACCACACATTAACTTTAAGAGAGTCCCTTTCATGTTCAACAGTTTCATTTGGGTTTTCAGTTCCCCAAATTCGGCAATTATGCTTGTTGACCTTGCCACTAATGTGAAATGTTGCTTCATCAGAAAACAGTAAATTACTCACAAATGCATCATCATTGCAAAGTTTTTAATTGAACTGGTGACAGAAAGTTAGCCGTGCATAATAATCCCCTTCTAACAACTGTTGATGTAATTGAATTTTGTAAGCTTTCATATGAAGTTTTGCCCGCAGTAGACTTTGGTAGCCCGAGCTCCAATGATGCCTGTCTTACAGATTTTCTTGAACTTGCAGTAAAGGATTCTTCTATGGAAGCAACATTTTCGTCACTGAAACATGGCCTTCCAGACCGTGGTTTATCATGGACAGAGCCTGTCTTTTTAAAATTTTTCATCCATTTAAAAATGGTGTTCTATGAGACGCTTTTTTATTGTATTCAATTCTAAAGTTTCTTTGTACAGCAATAGTAGATTTCAATTCAGCCAATCAAATGACACAGTTTACTTTTTCCTCAATTGAAGCCATGGGATCAAATTGATTCTGAAAAACAAAAGAAAATATTTTTTATTTATTTTTTACTTATCTAAAAATTGTTACGAATTTTGTGGTAATAAATTATTCAATAACTATACTTAAAACTAAATACATGAAACTTTATAACATTTTTTACAGATTATTTCTATCGCAAATATAAATAAAGTTATAAATTTTTTAAAGTGTACACGAACTTTATGGACACTCTGTATATATATATTGCATATACGGGATAATTGGTATATGCATGCATACGGCATAATCGCGTTGACACACCAGTTCTCATCAGATCACAGAAGTTAAGCAACGTTAAGCCTGGTTAGTACACAATGGGAGACCATTTAGGAATTCTAGGCGCTGTATGTGCTCTCTGCTTATCTCGGCATTTGTTTCCAATTGTCCTATACATATACTTCACTTGCCACTGGTATTTAACAATGTCAGGAAAGGTGTGGTTGGAGATAGCGCACTTTCTGCCACAAACATTTCATGTGCAGTCGCCCCTTTCTTGGGTATCCTTAGTCTGTCAAAGACTAAACGAGCCCTTTTTTTAAGGCAGCAGCATTCTTTACATTTGGAGTAGTAGTATGGCATTTTTTATCTTCTCTACCCTTATGTTATTCAATTCTGTTCAATATCTAACAGACTCTAAGTGTGTAAGTAGTATTATTGATAGTAGTGGTAGTAATAGTAGTAACAGAGGTAGTTGTAGTAGAGGTAGTACTGGTAGTATCATTTTATCTCCATGACACACTGAGAATCCAAAAATATTTTCATGTCACATTTTCAAAATCTCAAGGATTATTTATAGTAGTATGACAATTCTTTTCGTCTCTATCTTGCTAAATGTTGCGCAATTCCATTCAATACCATCACCCTGGAAAATCTCATCAGTTTGCCCTGTATTTAAGAATTCAGGTGATCGCTCATCTCCCTCTCAGTGCAAGCCAATTAGTCTTCTGTGCGTTATGAGTAAGTTGCTGTATGTTAAATAGGGAAGTAATCAACCATCTCAGCAAAAATAACCTTCTTAGTGACACGCAATATGGTTTCCGTTCGGCTAGATCTACAGCAGATGTGCTTACAGTTATATCTCATAGGATTAGCGAATCTCTCGATGGAGGCAACCTTTCTAGGGCAATTGCTCTTGACATAACAAAAGCTTTTGATAGGGTATGGCATAAAGGTTTACTTCACAAGATCTCCATCTATGGTATAGCTGGAAATGTCTTCTCAATTATCAAATCATTTCTCTCTCATAGGTTCATAAGAGTAGTAATTGATGGGCAGAAATCAGAAACTCACATTATTTATGCTGAAGTCCCTCAGGGTTCCATCTTGGGCCCAACTCTTTTCCTGATCTACATTAATGATCTTCCAAATCACATCCTTACATCATTTGTAGACATTTATGCTGATGACACTACCATCTATGGTAGCACATCTAAGACTGTAAATGACCAAGTTCGCTCCGATTCTCTCTACTCTAATCTTGAACAAGTGGTACAATGGGGAAAGGAGTGGCCGGTTACTTTTAATACGTCTAAAACCAAGCTTCTATCTTTACATCATCAACGCTCTGATCCCCATCTGGCATCAACTGAAATGAATAGCTCTCGTCTTGGGGAGGCCTCATGTTTTGACAAGCTTCTGTGCTTGACCTTTACTCCTGATCTGAAATGGAACATGTACATCAAATCTGTTATCAAGGGCGCTGGGAAAATGGTGGGATCCTTTTATCGATCCAGTAGATATCTCAATGTTGGTGCAATTCTCTATCTATATAAGAGCCAAGTTCGTCCAAGCATGAAGTACTGTTGCCACATCTGGGCAGGAGCTGCTAGAAAGGACTTGTCCTGCCTTGTTAGAGTTTAAAATAGACTTCGTAGCCTCATAGGAAATGTTCTTTTTTTCTTCCCTGCAACCTTTATCTCACAAAAGAGATGTAGCGAGTTTGTCTTTACTTTATCGTTATTTTCATGGTAAGTACTCGACTATAGTCCCCCCTCACCAAACTTTCACAAGAAACATTCGTCTAGCTGAAAGCACTATCAATAATTTCTCCCACTCTTTATCTGTGCCTAAACCTAAAGGTAGATTCCATGAACAAAGCTTCTATCCTAGAACTACAGGCCTATGGAACTGTCTTCCGTTTTCCTGCTTTCCAGCTGACTACAATATGGTTGTCTTCAAGTCCAATGTAAACAAGTTCTTGATAAGCCGTTTCCCTTAAGTTAACAAATTTACTGAATTTGCATAACTGACAATTACTATATTGTTCAATTGACTACTGTACACTCTTTAACCCTTATCCTCGAGTAGCCCCTGGGCCTTGATAAGTGGTGATGCCTATGTAAAAAAATACCTGGAAGACACTAAGTATATTTTAGAAGTAGTAGTAGTATTAGTAAAACATTATAAGTAAATTTGTTATTTATTTTAGTAAATCTTACTTTTTTAGTCACAACTTCTCCATAGTGAGCTAATGTATATCACTGTCTTCATGATATATTTCGTGGTGAAACCTCTTGGTCAAATTCTAGGTGTTTCATGCCTCACGAAACTTGTGTATTTTATAAAGAGGCCTTACCATGAAATCTATTATGGAACATGGTTACACACATTAGATCACTTTGTAGAAGAGACTAAATGACTCCTCTAAAATAGAGTATATTTGCAGTATACCGTAATACCATAATATAGCCTTAGTTCATTCTAGGGAAAGGAAAGAAAATCTATGGACACCATCTGTTCAGATCGGCAGACAAAAGCTAAGAATGTTACTGTGGCAAGCTTTCTTGCCACATACTTGCTTTCACCTCTAGAAAATTCACTTCGCCGTCCTTTTATTATATTATTTTCCCGCCTATTTTTCAATTTTTATTAAGTCTTACATAATTTTAAAATCTGAACAAATAATATAGTTCGCCTAAACACGTTTTCATTATGTAAATACAATAAAAACAGAACAATTATAAAATATGTGTGAAAAAATGGAAGCCGACATATTCATAAAGTTTTGTTTCTTGTCGTATTTTGACTGCTTTCAACCGTTCGGTGGAATACAGTCGTTTTTAACTATTTATCAAATTACACCCTTAATAGACCAGGATAATCACCTTTCTATAATGGGTTAAAATCTCAGTATTTAACACAATTGTGTCCCAAAATTCGACTCATGGCCAGCAACGAACCCGGAAAAATAAGATATTAATCTCACCTGTCTGTTTAAATATATGTATATATGTATGGTTGTATGTCTTCCTAAAACTTTCGACAGAGGTGACGGATTTTCATGATATCGTTATCTTTTTGAAGCTCGACCCTTCGAACGATAAATATTGAAAAATTGGCTAAAGACATTAATTTTTTCACACTCAACTGGGCAGCTTTCTACAGATAGGGTCATTTTTTTCGCTGAAATGTTTTGTGTTCATGACGTCACATAAAAGGCGTTATTTCGACCGCTCGTGACGTCACAACAACAGTGGGCACATCGGTACGACAGTTTTTTTCACCTCTTTATTCCTCTCGAGCGTTATGGGTTCGAGTCTGCTTACTACTCCTATTTTTTACGCAACCAACACCCTTACACACACCTCCACTTCTTTTCTTTTTTACGCTTCACCAGTTCGAACCTGCCTGCCTAATACAACCTTTTTTTGCTCAAGACATACCTCCAAACATCGATAAGACAGGGTTTTTTTTTGCACCCCTTTTTGTTTTCTGGCGCGTTATGGGTTCGAACCTGCTTACTACTCTTATTTTTTTTGGGGGGGGGGCGCTCACAATTTTCCTTTTTCTTTCTTTTTTGCCCAATCAAAACTCTTACACACACCTATACTTTCTTTTCTGCCTTCACATCACCGGTTCGAACCTGCCTGCCTACTACAACTCTTTTTTTTTTTGCTTAACACACAACTCCAAACATCCGGGCAACGCCAGGCACCCAGGCTAGTAATATATAAAAACACAAAAGCAACAAATAAAGCGTTTTTTTCTCAATCGCCTGCGTGTCGGCCGTATGCGATTATTAGTTGCTGAGCATGTTGATTTTTTGCATTCAAGTCTTTTTTCTTTCTTTTCGTTGTCTTGTTTTTTTTCTGTTTATCTTATTCTCCAATGTCTATCACACTCTCTCTCTCTCTCTCTCTCTCTCTCTCTCTCTCTCTCTCTCATATATATATGTGTGTGTAATATTGTGACCCTTTCAGCTTAAATCATAGCACAGTATCTGTGTAAACTGTGACAAGCAGGACCAGGGTTCAAAACATTATTATTATTATTATTATTATTATTATTATTATTATTATTATTATTATTATTACTAGTTGATTCGAGCGACGGCAGGTCGCTGGATCAATTATTATGATTATAAACATAAACAATTAAATTGGGGAAAATTATTGACATATAATATAATAATATCGCAAAAGGAATGTGAAAATAGAAAATAGGTGTAAACATGATTTTTGGTTCGCATAAAGAAATAACTAGATTGGGGTTACATCAGCAGTTGGTCTGAGACACATAATGAAACGTAATGAGACACGTGATGAAATGTAGATTTGGGGAGATTCTAGGAGTTGTTAGCTGGACATCAGAGAGAACGGACGTCTCGAAAAGGGGAGTTAGTCTCTCCATGGTGCAGGGGGCGGCGTCATTTCATGCAGCCAAAATGTAAAAACGTGTAATCTCTGAAGATGCCGGTCGGATCATGAAAATAAATGTTCGTAAATAATTCAGGTATGTGTTGAGTTATTTACATCTGTTCAAAGAACTGCTTGTTTACAACTGTTTCGATATGTTAGAACTGTTGCATAAATGCTAAAATATACACACTAGACGATCAACTAAATGATACGACGTATATATATATATATATATATATATATATATATACACACATTTACACGTACATCAATATACAGATAAATATAAAACACAACTATTCAACATGTACGTCGTTATAGAACGTATCAATACTCATAACCTAACACACACACACACATATATATACACTTCTATAAATTTGGAGGGATTGTTTATTGATATTCTTGTTAAAAACTCTTTTTCCTATTTATTTAAAAAGAAAATATAACTCTGATATATGTGGTTCGTGGAATTGCATTCACTAGCAAAAGATCCAACTAATTTGCATATTCTTTTAAACATTAATTTTAATTAATTTCTTATCTGTTTTTTCGGTTTAATTATGGGATGATCATCTTTAGTTAACTATTACGTAAAACTACATTCATGCAGATATTATACATGAGTTATATTTGCGTAATATTAGCAAAAAAGTTTATAGTAAAGACAAACGTCTTTCTATATATATATATATATATATATATATATATATATATATATATATATATATATATATGCGTATATATATTTGTTTTAAAATTTGGTCTAACAAACTCGTCTGTACATTTTTAGGGTACAGACATGAAACTTAATATATAGGGTAGTCAAACCCATGCGAAACCTTATATTTAGGTTTAAGCCAGGGAAAATCTATGCAAAAGTATTATTATTATATTATTAAAAATATTAAAGAAATGAAATTTACCAGGTGAAGGCAAAATGATGGCATTACGAATGTGAATGCGTAACGTAATAGCTATTGGTTTATGTTTTAATTTTAGCCTTGTAGCAAACATGGCTTCATAGTTAAGGCATTTCAAAGGAAAAAGTAAATCATAAGCCAAACGTTTTGGTTTCAATTCTCAGTGGTGGCGCACAAGTCATTTTTATTTAACTTTGTACATCATTACTATGTATTGTGTCCAATATAATATAATAACAAATAGGAAATCTGCATTAATCAAAATATCAAATTTAAGTGTATTTTACCACCGGGCAACGCAATTGAGCTGCTAGTATATATATATATATATATATATATATATATATATATATATATATATATATATATATATATAAGAGCAAGCAGTTAATAAAACATGTTAAAAATCACTTTGAAAAAGAGTTAAAACATATTTAATTTGAAAAGGAAACACTTGATAAGTGGATAGTCCTTAATCCGTGGAGTTTCGAAGAAATACTTTCCTTCTCATCAGAGGGTAGGATTGAGCAATATGCGGGATCGGATTTTGCATACAAAAGTATTTGATGAAACTACAAGTAAGTCAAAGATCTTACTTGATAACAAAAAGTGAAGCAGAGGAAATATGGTGAAGAAAAAGGTGATTACACGTAAAGACTGGTGAAAGGTAAATAATCCAAATGACGGTAAAAATCCAAGAATATAAATCCAAGAAAGTTAATTGAAGTTCCATTCGCACAAGTAAAATCCAAGAAAATCACGTAATTGGAAGATGGTCCAAAATAATTCAAAAAGCGGAAATCCATGGAATAATTCGCAAATATCTGCAAGGAAAAGGGGAAAAAATTCCAATAATATTAATAAAAGAAAAATAAGATATGCGTTTGACACGGTTGCCGAGACATAATGTAATTTAGAAATATCAGGGAAGAAGAAGAGAAAAAATCAGTGAAGAAGAAGGGAAAAAAGGAGAAAAAATTGTATGGTGATAGAATTAAATAGAAAATAGAAAAGCAAATGTTAAAATGATCCAGACAAAATAATGTTAAAAGGCGCGAAAAATATAGAGCAAAAATATAGGTCAACTGAAAAGTACAGATTATTACTCAAGAAAATGTCAGCAAGAGTTCTTAAAAGACTAAATGGAATAAATAAATAAATAAATAAATAAAAATAAAATATAAAATAAAAAATAAACATTTTTAAGGGGAGAGGATGGACGGTATCTGCAAATACCGGATAAAGCAAGTAAGTATGTAAGTAAATGCATATAGTAAAATATAAGTAAATATACATACAGGATATAAATGTGTGGGTAGATTGATATATTAGATAGATAGGAATATTTAAAGACTAAAACGGAAATTGCAGATAAAAAACCGGCCAACCAAAGAAGAAATAAAGAATTAAAATGAAGGATTATTAAGTTATAAAGTATTAAGAAGGTATGTAGAAAAAACGATTAAGTTAAAGAAAAATTATATATCTATCTGAAAGGTTAAAGTAATAACTATGTAATTTCCAAATTACCATAATCAAATTTGGACTTATGTTTACAGAAAGAGATCAGTTCGTTTTTAGAATTTCTTACATTGTTACTTTGAGGGGAAGTTATTATAGTTATAGTTTCGATTGTGCAGAGGCGACATGACTTAGAGCCTGGAGTATAAGCCTTAACTTTTTATGATAGTCCATTTGATTGAGAAGGGGGTATTATTAGAGTCAAGTTTTTTTAATTAAATTGGTTAGAGAAGTTCCTTGGTTATTATTAGAATTATGCTTGTTAAAAGAAGAAATCTGGTTTGATATTCTTTTCTTAATTAATGTTGAAGTAGCGCCGATATATGTATGTACTTTATTAAAAGCTCGAGGTCGGATATTAATATTAATTTACTGATTTGTATTCGTTAAATAGTCTGAATTTTGTTCATAGTGTTCAACAAATGGTGGGACAATGATTGTACGAGAACTATTTTTGAGGAGATAATGAGTGTTGTTAGTGTTAGGATGGCTGTTAGGAGAAATATTATTATTCTCATTATTATTATTATTATTATTATTATTATTATTATTATTATTATTATTATCATTATTATTGCTAGTTGTATGATTGTAGATGGAATGGCTGCTCGAGTGGTATATTGGATTAGTAACTATATCAGATGGAGGATGGGAAGAAGGATAACTTGAAGACGAAATATTAGTGTCTGTTATGGGAGGATTGTGTGGGAGCTCAGTAATTATGCATGAATCTATAGCATCTTTATGGATGCAATCATTATTGAGTGGGCAAAGATGTTTGTTATTACAATTACAGTTAGTTTTGGGTTTAATTGGGAAAGGGATTTTTTGGGTTGATTTAATTTTTTTGTTATTAGATGTTATTGATATGTTTAAAGTTGTATTTAAGTTTTTTGTGCTAAATTAGGCATTGTTGAATTAGAAATCCTGATTGAGTTTTTATATAAAATAGAACTATAACTGTGTTGGTATTTGAAAGAGTTTTGTACAATGTTGATGAATTCCTTAGGTATATTAGTTTTGACATTTATGCTAAATGGAGGATTAAACCAAACATTTTTCTTTCTCCTGGTGCGACTGGGTGAGTTAGAGGCATTACGATTAGTATTTTGGTTTGGATTATATATGTAGACTGGTTCATTGTTATTAATACTGGCAGATCTTGCTATTTGAACTGGTTTCTTACGAGTCATATTGTGTGAGATTACAGATTTAAGGCGGCCTGCAGGAGGAGCATAATAGTTGTATTTAATCTTTTCCTTGTGTCCTGAGTTCCTTAAGGCATTATTGAAGGAAGTAGCATTTTGATTAAAAGTTTTTTATCAGCAGAAAGAGCAGAAATTCTTCTAGAGACAGATGGTACTATAGATTTTATAATTGAGTTGGGGTGGTTAGAAGATTTATGGATGTATAAAAGCATAAGGTTGGGTTTATGATAGGGGCTATGAGTTTCGGTGTTAAGATTAAGTGTAACATCTAGAAAATTTGTTTTTTGTTTGATTCGATAATTATAGAAAGGCCAACGTTATTAAAGAAGTTATGTAATTTTTAATTGTTTTGTTGTACTCTCTTGGCCTGGCTGTTGTAGTAAAAAGGGCATCATCTCTATAAAGCCCCCCTTTGATATGTTTAAAGTGGTATTTAAGTTCTTTCAGTAAGAAGAGTCCCACTAAATCGGTAACTTCTGCAGAGTCAGAAGA
Source organism: Euprymna scolopes (assembly GCF_053919585.1). Taxonomy (NCBI): domain Eukaryota; kingdom Metazoa; phylum Mollusca; class Cephalopoda; order Sepiida; family Sepiolidae; genus Euprymna; species Euprymna scolopes. The sequence goes on along the minus strand of NC_136499.1, from coordinate 75,430,110 downwards.
TCCATCAAGATGTCAAAATTATCAGGGGTGTCCTTTCTAGTCCAAAACTTATTGTTAAATTGTATAAGGGACTTTCTTGCTATGAGAATTAATTTAATTTCTAAATTAGTTAAGTCAGAATTTCTTTTAGCAAAGATTAGAGCCTTATTTAAAAAGACCGGAGAAATTGATTGATAATAATTTTGGATGTCAAAGGTTATGAAGTTAAGGAGGTGTTTATTTTTAAGGGAGACAAACCAATTAATTACAGAATCTGAATTTAGCCAAAGAGGGAAACCTACTTTTTCTTTAATAGAAGGGATAATTCTATCTAAGATATTTTTTCTTACAGCACCTAAGTCAGAGTTAGATGGGCAGATCAATCTGATGGAGGGGTTGTCATAGAAATTAAGTTTATGATTCTTGAGGGTGAATCTAGGGGTATCCGGAGAAATTATTTCAGTGAAGTTATGAATATTCATAGAAGTCAGTAAAAGTTTAGCTTCAGACTTAATGGAATCTAAAGTCCTAGGAGGGACTATTTTATAAGATTTATTAAATTCTTTATACAAAAGTCTTTTATATGTAGGATAGTCAAGTTTATAATAATTTTTTTTCTAATCAGCTGGGACGAATATATGCTTATTCTTTTTAACTTTTTCGGCAAAATTATTAATTTTTCGAGTAACCGGATTATAATGGTGGTTTTGTTTCTTAAATTTAATTTTTTTACTAAATTTAACATGGAATTCTCAAACTCCTCAAGGTAAGGGTTGTATTTGGGGTGGGCAGTGGTTTTTAATCCGTAAAATTTGGCAGCAATTCTTTCGATTTTCTTTTGTTCTATATGAGAGTTGATAGGGAGTTCATATGTTAAGATTTTTGGGTGAGGTTGGTATTCAGAAGAAATATGCACTTTAAGTTTATTTTTAATGCTTAAGTCATGGTGATAAGCCTTCCACCTTATATTTTTTAGGAAAGTGTTCAAAGCGAGAACAAATTTGTGGATATATTCTTGTTGGGTAGGAATAGGAATATTTTTGGCAGACAGAGGAATGTGTTCCTTTTCAAACATGTCTGGAGAGAATAAAAAGCTCAACCAAGCGGGAGCTTATAATGAAATAAAAATTACAATTAAATTTACCAAAATGATCCAAGGTGGTAAAACTAAAGTATATTATATCCTATTGTTGGTTTATTAGTTTTTTTTGCTTTAGTCTAATATTTTTACTATATTATTTCATATTATTTTATTATTTATTCTATATTTTTATGTATGTGTGCATATGCATTTATACATTTATATATGTATATATGTGTATGCGTACAGTTATAATTTTGCATTAATTCACTAAACCATCAGTATTCCCATCTCCCCCCCCAATTATGTCTATATCTCTTTCTCCCCTTTCCTTTCGATTTTTTTAAATATTCTTTATCCTCTCTTCTATTCTTCTCTCTTTTTCATTTTTCTCTTTACCACCTTACATTTACAATCTCCATTTTTACACTCTCCATTTTGCATATCTTCACTTCTCTGATGTTTTTTTCCTAAAGTTCAAATTTACTTTATATTTCTGTTTTCTTAATGGATTTTCAATAGACTCATTTCGGATTTTCCTGTTCTGGATTTTACCCTCTTTCCCATTGGATTATTATCATATCGTTTTTCTTCCTTTTCCCGTTTCTTGCTTTTTCAATCTTTTTGAATCCCTATAAACTATATCAAACTGTTACATGACTTTTTATGCAAATATCATAAATTTCATATTGTTCGTTTCCTGTGATGCATTAATCTCGAAAATTTTTTTTATATATTTTGTAAACGTCTTCCTTCTGATGAGAAGAATTGCATTCTTCGAAACTCCATGGAATAAAGATTTTCTTGTTTTATTTGTATTCCTTGTCGAATAATTAAAATTTTGTATACCTTCCTTATAGGTTTATAAGTTTTTTGGAGTAAATTTGAATAAACTCTCAATATAATTATTTTTATTTTATATATATATATATATATATATATATATATATATATATATATATATATATATATACTAGCATTTCAACACGGCGTTGCCCGGGTTTTTGGAGGTGTATGTTGAACAAAAAAAAGTGGTAGTAGGAAGGCAGGCTCGAACACGTACCACGAAGGAGGAAAAGAACGGGGGGGGGGGAAACGTAACGTCTTTGGTGTTACGACTACCGGAAAACTGGAAGTGACTTATGTTTAAATTAAGGCTAGACAATCGAAAGGAGAACTTTAAAAAATATCGGCGAAAAAAGCGATCCCCCCTGTAGACATGTGCGCAGTTAAAAGGTGAAGATGTTAATGTTTTTAGCCAATTTTTCGATATTTGTCGTCTGAAAGGTCCAACTCCAAAAACGATACTGATGTTGGTAAAATCCGTCGCCTCTGTCTAAAGTTTTAGACAGACATGCAAACATACATACATACATACATACATTTATATATTGGTAGCTCAAATTTACGACCCAAACCGATTAAAAAGCTTGTCCTATATCTGAATACCCTTTATGTCAAATTTCAAATGTTTAGACCAGAAATTGTCTGAGTAATTGGGTAGAGGCGGCAGAGGTAAATTTTTTGTTTTAACTTTTACGCCTATTATGACCCATTAACATTTATTATTTTGGGCTCAAATCAAGTTATTAAGTTAAATATATGTCGAAGGAACCTATATCTAAAATTTCATGTGTTTATATCTAAAATTGTCGGAGGAGTTTTGTAGAGTTCTCAAAGATAAAATCGTTGAACTTTGACCCCTTAACAGCCAAATTTCTGGCCAAAACCCAATCACAAAGATTTTCCAAAATCTCAGTACCCTGTATATAAAACTTCGACGCTGTAGACTTAAAATATTAAAATTAAATAGACAGAGCTATTGCGTAGGGAAATGTACACAGACACACAGACACACACACACACACAGACACGTTCACTTCATTATATATATATGTGTGTGTGTGTGTGTGTGTGTGTGTGTGTGTGTGTGTGTGTGTGTGTGTGTGTGTGTGTAAGAACCCTCCTCTTACTATGGAAGTTATTTTGCTTTTCAAAATTGTACATACGCTTGTGTGTGTATATGTGTGTGTTTACTTTTCGTGTGTGATTCTGTCGGGGTATTTCAACCTTACTTTGTCCAATTTAAAGTTCCCCTTTATTAATTTGCATAATTAATCTATGAGATGTCACGGCGTCACCATGATATTATTTTTTGCAAGAAAAGTTTGTTATAATATTAAGAAAACGAGGTACAAGACTCAACTCATAAAATCGAATGGTAATAAGATTTGACAGCTTATCATATTCACCTCTGGTTTTGCTATTCACATTTTTTTGTTGCACTTTCTTGGCGTTTATTGAAATATATTTTCTTTTCGTGTAAACAAATCCTATGATAATATAATTAAAATATTTCCATGAATATTTTGTTGAAATATTTCTAATTCATGATTTGTCATTTATAGAAATACAACCAAACATTCTCAACTCTATAATAAAAAACAATATATATATATTTGTAGAATTTTATTTGTATAAATATAATATATATGTTGCCCCACATCCCACAAACAAAAAAAAAATGTTTCTCTAGCCTCCAGACAAAACGATTTTATACGGTTAGGAGAGGGTAAATACCAAAGCAGATAACTCCCACTGTTTGAAATTTATTCTGAATAAATCCTCAACTCTAAATAAAAATTAAATTGTAGTTTATTTTATTATATCTTCAGAAATTATAGTAATGTACGAAAAAAAGTAAATTACTGACATAATTCTTTTGTAATGTAGTTATCTCACTGCAGTGTGAGCGTGACGCCACAGTCTCAAATGCGTGACTAAGATCGGAAGGATAGGGGAAAGAAAAAAGAGAAGAAAAGAGAAAACACACATGGTTATTGGCAAGTCACGCTTGATGAGCACGCGAATCTTCTATCTCCTACTGCCCCCTTCGAGAGTCGAACTTTGTAAAAATTGTTGATGCGCCAGGAAGATTTACGACATAAGTTTGTCTGGTGCTGTGTATTGAGAGCCGGCCAACATGGTGTTCCGAAACGGAACAACAACGTTACAATATGATTTTTTATGAATACGTACTGACACTGGTGGAGTATATCTTTTGTTTTCTCATTTTTACGGCAAGTGTACACTAATATATATATATATATATATATATATATATATATATATATATATATATATGTTATAACAGGAAGTCTACTATTTATATTAAGTACTGTTGATATGGAATGCAAAATTAAAATAAAAAATTTAACGGTTTAAAGAGCAAAGAAGTTCAGAATCACTTTCTTTAAATAAACATATTTATTTATTAAAATTTAATTCGATATTTCGATTCGTAACAGGTTCTTAATCAGGAAATACAGTTTATTTTTTACCTACCATGACGGCGGTAATGCTTTGCACGTTTTCCTTCTGTTGTTGGTAAAGTATAAGGTTAAAATGGCCGATATAGTAGAAGATTCTGTTATGAATCGAAATATCGAATAAAATTTTAATAAATACATGTTTACTTATCGAAAGAGATTCTTCACTTGTTTGGTTTTTAACCTGATAAATTTTGAATTTTTCATTCCGTATTAACAGTGCTTCATATAAACAGTAGATTTTCCATTACTTAACAAATACACACTAGACCAACATTTTCTACTATATCGGACATTTAAACCTAATGCTTCAGCAACATCTGAAAGAAAAACGTGCCAAGCCTCATGGTGTGTAAAAAACTGTATTTCCTGATGAAGATTCTCTTATGAATCGAAATATTGAATTCAATTTTAATGAATAAATATATTTATTGAAAGACATTCCGCACATACTTGGTCTTTGAACCGTAACATTACGTATTTTGTATATATATATATATATATATATATATATATATATATATATATATATATATATATAGTAAATAGAATAGTTGACACGTAATGAACGAAGATGTCAGAGAAATCGAGAGATATTGTTCTCTGAGATCTTCGTTCATTACGTGTCAACTATTCTCACTCCTCCCTTCTCCATTTCTATCTCTTATAGAATTCATACCCCCTCTATATATTTATGTTATACTTCCCCTCTTACCACCCCCTCTAATTCTTACCCCAAAACATCTTTTTACCTCCCCTTCTTCAAATAAACTTTGATTTTTGCAATTAATTGTGAATCCATAAGATCTTTAACCTCGCTCTACGCCATTCATGACAAAGGATATCTCCTCTAAAATTGAAAATGGTCTTAATTTTTGAATTTTCAATTTTTCTTGACTGATGAGATCTATTATGATCGAAACGGTCTGCACATCGTAGCAAGATATGACTGTATTTACATAAAGAATAATTAAAAAAATATATAATTTGCTCTCCTTGATTGAGCAATATCAACGACCTTTGTTGAAATTCAATTATTCTTCACTTTTGAATATTTCTCTACCTGGAATATATATATATAAATATATATATATATATATAAATATATAAATAAATAAATATATATATATATATATATATATATATATATATATATGTGTGTGTGTGGGAATAATATATTCGTGTTAATACATCTATATGGTCCCTATCTAGGTTTTATGTACAATAAAATGTTTATAGTGAATTGAGGCGGCACAATAATCAATTTTATTTCTGATGCAGAATAGCATGGAAAAATCAAAGATGCATAAAATAAGTTGAGATAAATAAAATTACCACATGAGTTATATCAGTTTCAAAAATCTAAACGCAACCAATATTTGATGTACGATTGTTTCTAAAACGATTTCGAATATTTCAATTTGTATTATGCTTCAAATATTTCCAAAAACGCACTTTTACAACGCCTCTCGTAATATTAACAGTCAAGCAAGAAAACATCAAATTTTAATATCATATATATATATATATATATATATATATGTATATATATGTATATATATATATATATATACTGTGCCAATAGTTTTATTGCAGATTAGTAAAATATCAATATTTCACTAAATATACGTCACAACAAAATGAAAATTATATCATCAAATGGCTCCTTTAAGGTTAGTTATTTCCAAACATTTTATACAAATTGATGCGATATTCACGAAGTTATAGCATTTTATTCTTTATAGAAGAATTTTCACTGTCCATTACTTTATTGCATATCTCTTAAAATGTTGTTTTAGGGCAGAATTACAATGTCTTATCTTGCGAACTTTATTTTTTATTATATTTTTCTGTCAAAGAATAATAAACAAAAACATATCCTAGTTATGGGTCTAATATAAATTATTTATCGACATATCCACCATTTTTTTAAATAACTTAAAATCACCTTTTGTCTCTCGAGGAAGTCAATTCTTTGATCTTAAAAAGAGTTATGGCTCTAGCAACATCAACTATGCTCCTCCACAAGGCATCCTTTGAAATAAATTGCTCTCATCCCTCATAAACTCCTCTTTTTAATATTGAGATATTCAATGGGGTTAAGTTCTAGGGAACGTGAGAGTTTCCCCAACGAATTCCATAGATTCAAGAAATGATGCAGTCGCCTCAAGCAGAATGGGATGGTACATTGTCATGTATAAAAATCATCTGAAAGCGACGTGACAATGGTAGGTCATCTAGCCATGTCGACAAATGATTATCCAAAAAGGTCGTGTATGCATTGTTAGTAAGCTTTACACCCTCTGGCGCTCAGAATGCTCCAACCAACTTATCCCGAATAATTCCCGCGCAAAACGTGATGCCTCCACCTTCTTGTTGGCGGTGAACTCTGTAACGTGTTGGTATTCCGTTTGAGTTTCAAACTTTGGTCCATCTATCCGGACCGTCATGAGTAGTATGGGCCTCATCCCTAAATAGGACATGTTGGAAATCCATTCTCATGTAATTCAGTGCCCTTCGTTTTTTCTTATGTTGTTTGCTCAATGGAGGCATTGGAAGAGGTTTGATGTTCCTTGCAATCTCATTCATCACATTGAATCGGGCATGCCTGGATCTTGGAGCGATTCCAGCTTTTGCAAAAACAAAAGCACTGGTGCTGTTCGTGTTTCGGTTGACTACGAATTTTCCGAATATAACGACTTAAAAGGTTTCTCCTGCTGCCCTTATTTTTCTGGGTTTGGTGTTCCTGTTGTTAAAGAATGGCTAAATTTTTATGGACAATCCTTCTGCGAGTCAAGCAACTATCCTTTGCTTTTCGAAAACCTTTATTCGCCTAATTTTTTGGCATTTTAAGAGATCTGCAATAAAGCGATGTGCAGTATAATTCCCTTGATAATAAATAAAATGGCATAACTTTATGAATATAGCATTAATTTGAATAAAATTTTGGGAAATAACTAAACTTAAAGCAACCCTTTGATAATACAATTTTCATTTTTTATGATGTATATTTAGGGAAATATTGATATTTTACTAATCTGCAATAAAGCGACTGAGACAGTTTACATATTCATGATGATTGCAACGTCTTGTCAGACGAGTGCCACTCCCTCAGACATTTAAAATCCATGAGCCCAAATGCCTGAGGGAATATCTATACAAAGATGATGTTACAGAGTCTTAGCTTTGTACGACAGCTAAGTCTCTCTCTCGGTTCAAAATGTTGAGATCTAGCAACAAGCAAGAGCAAGATAGCCAGCAACAAATTAAACTGCAGACCAGCTTAAGGCGGGTACTGGTCTCCCGCTTTATGTTTTTTTAAATCAGAGATTTGATTCTCCTAGAAAGGTTGCCTTCACCACGGCTTACGGAAGCCCTCTCCACCCCAATACACATATACACACACACAAATATACACGGTGCTAGTTGGCCGTTGACCCAGAAAAAGACTTCATTCGCCTATTCATATATATATATATATATATATATATATATATATATATATATATATATATATATATACATATATATACACACACACACACACACACACACACACACACACATATATATATATATATATATATATATATATATATATATATATATATATATATATATCCAGTTGTAATAGTAAACAGAATTTCATGGTATATAATTTTTTTACCATTCTGTTTATAGCATTGATAATCCTAACAGTAATAATAATAATAACAAAGAAAATAAAGTAATAAATAAAGAAATAAAATAAAGGACATGTTAAAATAATGAAATATTAAAAACATTTGCAACGAATATAAAGAAAATTGAAAATAGTGAAACTATATAATGGGTTATCATAAGAGAATACTGAATCAAGTAATAAAATAAGATTAATCGTAATCATCTATAAGCAATCTAATAACCAGGATAATAATAATTTTAATATTTAATTTAATGAACTTTAAATTAAAATCAAGACAACAATAAAATGAGACTATATATATATATATATATATATATATATATATATATATATATAGAGAGAGAGAGAGAGAGATATTAATACGATAGTGTGTGGTGTGTGTTATTTTCTGCGCTATGCTTACATCCGGGTTGTTTAATTGTTATGTAATTACATTTCTTGTCATAGATAATTTTACCAAGAATTCTTCATAAATTTTGTTTCGGTTTCGATTATAACTGATAGCACTCCAGTAATATATTTTTTTAATAAATAATTGCATCCAGAATTCTTCAAAAGTTTTGGTTTCGGTTTCGGTTATGGCTGAGGGAACTCAAGTTATCACTCTCTCTTTCTCTCTCTCTCTCTCTTTCTCTCTCTCTTTCTCTCTCTCATATATATATATATATATATATATATATATATATATATATATATATATATATATATATATATATATATCTTTTTTATAAGTTTTTATTTCGGTTTCGATTCAAGCTAATGCACCCAAGTCATATGGATAAATTTGTTTTTTGATTTTTGAGATCGAAACTTTATAATATATAAAAATCGAAAGAATATTAACTCTATAATAATATATACGAAATCTGCAAGAATTGAAATATCATCTTTAAGCATACTTTACGACCGGGTTTTGCCAGGCGTTCGTGCTAACTTAGATAAATACTTTTGCAGTTTTAACAAAAAAGCTACAATAATATCAGAGCGTCTCCATTTACACTGAACATCTACAGAATGCCAACATCAATATATTACATATGAATGAGTCACCTGTGGAATTTCCACAGGTCTCGCTAATATATATTATTGTCAGCAGGAAATTTAATAAATAATTATAAAATACAAGCGAATACTATAACCATAGAATTTTAGAAATAATATATAAATCTATACGATGGGCGTTCAATAAGTAATACCTTTAACCAACTTCCAGTTATAAGATTTAGCTGAAATTTTACATGTGCAATTGTTTATTTCTTTATGAATTATGCGGCAAATTAACGACATAATAAGTTAACATTCTAAATATTACGATAAGTCTCTGAAAATAAATATATTTTTAATTACAACCTGGACGCTTGGCGTTGTCCAGTCGTGCAATATGCTTAGACATGATATTTTAATTCATACAGATTGGACATGTAATGTAATAGAATCAATCCTCTATTGAATATTATATATTACGAGGAATAATTTGCCCAGTTAACTAATTCGCAAAAACTAAAAAAAAAAAAAAAAATGTAAAAAATAATATCGTTCATCAAATTCCCTCTATGTTTGTTTACATTATCGCACCAACTAATATTTGGGCTTAACAATGAATGCCTTGGAAAAGTTACTTCTGATTAAAGTTTAGTTTTAAAATATGAAAATGAAGAAATAATTTGCAGCAGTTTTAAATGGTATCTTTTTTTTTACTATTGTAAATTGAACTCATTAATAAGAATGAAATAAAATGGTGAGATACACCCGAGCTTGAACAGGGAGAACATTCGAATACTCTACCACTGAGCTATATCTGTAGATGACAGTAGTTATTTTTTTTTTATTAAGAAGAAAGGATTTGCTGAGAATTATCTTCCTTAGGCTTTGTAACATAAAATTTTATCCTATAAGAATTCTTTTTCAAGTATAAGAAAGAAAAACTATTTTTAGGGTCACATTTTTCGATTTTCGATAATTGTCGGATGAATTTATGTACAAAACATATCTAAGAACACTGCCAAACATGTTAATTACCTTTATGTGAAATTTGCAAAAGATAGGCTCAGCTGTTTCAGAACCTATAAGAAAGGAACTCTCGCACACACATACATACACACACACACACGTACACACACACATACACGTACACATACACACATACACACACACGTACACACACACATACACACAGGTACACACACACATACACACACACGTACACATACACATACACGTACACACACACATACACATACACACACACGTACACACACACATACACACACAAAGTGACTTTTATATAATAGTAGAGATAGAGAATTGTTGAAGAGGAAACTTGATTTTTAGCTCGGGGCAAAATATTGCATCTTTTCTGATACTTCATTTTTTTGTCCTCGACAATGGAAGAGAATTCTTTTTAGGCTCTGGTAATTTTTATTTTTATTCCAATCTCAACTGTTCCTTTTTGTGGAGTTACATATTTCCACATTAAGAAACGACTTTGTGTTTTACTATGCCCTCGCAGAGACGCTTCATGAATGATTTGTTTTACAAGAAATGCCTAATGCAGTAGCAGTAGATTAAAATATTTTTTTCAAACTACGAAAAAATGTTTTTACTATATTTAAAGTTTCCACCATGGAATGCCCTATGACATTGTGAATTGCTATGACTTATCAAAGCTAATAGCATACTCCAGAGAGAAAGAGAAAGAGAGAGAGAGAGAGAGAGAGAGAGAGAGAGAGAGAAAGAGTAGAATAAACGAACGATTATGATGATGATGGTATCATTCTCTCCCCCTGTGGGTTCAAACAGAATGACACAAACGAAAGCAGAAATGAGTTAAATGAAAAGCAAAACGTTTGGAAAAAGAAACAAATTAGAACATAAAAAATAATTTCTTGGATCATTCCTGAATCTGCTTCCATTCGAGATATATTAGTGAAACTTGAGAAAATACCCCAAGAGAATAGAAATAACTTCACATGTTTTGGCAACACTGTTTTGATTTGGATAAATCTTACTAGCCCAAAACAAAAAAAAATTGCAGAATAAAAAGATATTAGGCGTATTTAATGACTAGCTATGCAAATATCGTAGACCACCCAGATCCTAATTCATCAGTTCTTATCATGTGAACTACACTCAGATTACAGCCAGATTTTTACACCCCTTTAATTTTGTGTAAATATCTAAATGTTTACTTTTCAATATTTTTATTAATAAGAATATTGGGATCTTATGATTAAATGGTTCTATCATGCACAAATTTCAATCTATTTTCTACAATTTCCTTTTTCCTTAATTTGTATCCTCATTTATAATATTTATTTAATGTTAACATCAATCTAATTCTTATCAATATCTTGTTGTCAATTTTAATATGATTTTTGTACTAGAATATTCTTGTTTCCAAGCAAAAATTTACCAAATCCTAGAAGGCCTAGCTGGCATGGCCAGCATTGTCCACGATGTAGTCATATTTAGCCAAAACTATGAGGACCATGACAAAACTTGCACAACCTCATAGCCAGAGCAGCTGAGACCAGCTCAAAGAAATAATTTCTGACGACATATACCTTTAATACTGTGATTAGACTAAACCCACATCACTAGAGGGCCTGGGAGTGACACAGATCAAACATGGTTAATCAATTGCATTTGGATCCAACACACTAACTGACATACAAACCAGATGCAGCAACATCGAACAATGTTAGCAATTGTGTATAGTAGTCACCAATACTACACCTATCTCTATAAAAAAAAGCTTTCTCCATCATCATAAGCCACTGGTTGTAATATGTGCTAAACTATTGCATTCAACACTACACCGGTTACAGTAAATTCTATTGAAGATCTAGGGTTACCTATACCAAGTAACATACAGACGGAGTTGGGAAACGACCTTTGCCAACATTCTAAGTTAATTGCCTAACACTGAAAATGATAAACCAATTGAGCTAGATGAGAGAGTAGATAATATAAACACTGAAGTCAATGAGGATAAAACCATCAACTTCTCATTAGAAAAGCAGAAAATGCTACAAAATAAAATAGTGAAGGACCCAACCATAAATCTTGTTAAGGAGATCATAAACCAGAAATGGACAGACAATATCCGTGAATTAATTGCTTACTGAAATCCAGTCATATTGGTCCTTTACGACAATCTAGTAATCGAATCTGGAATCCTGTTCAAGGGCTGACAAATCGTCATCTCAGACTCTATGAGGGAGAATCTATTATACTGAAACGGAAAATATTGAAAGACGTGCGCACTTTGCCAGGAATACCAAGACGTGCACAAACGTAAATCACTGCACCCACATGACATCCCATCTCATGGTATTTTTTATTTCTTATTTTTGCAATCCTTTGAAATGAGACTTTCTAATGTGTACATTCATTCTCTTTTCAGACTGTTATCATCATCTCCACAGTTGTCGTTGTTTCACCACCTTTCGGCAAGCTCATCCTCTGGCCAGATAACATAGATCATAACACCATCACGCGTTATAAATCAAAGACAAAAATACAACAAATACACATAGACAACTAAACAGAAGGGATGTTATTTTACCGCAGATAATATTCACTTCTGATTGCCCCTTATCATAGCGAAGCTATATATAAAATTTCAGCCAGGTCGAGCAAGCAGTTTCGGAGAAAACATAGAATTGGACAGACAGACTAAGAAAAATATAATATAGATATATAAGTGCTTGTATATTGGTTATAGGATGGAAAATTATCATTTTAGCGGAAGTTTCCAACATATTCTCGCACCTCTGCCACTGATTATTTTTTGTGATTTTTTTATGATTATTACCAATTAAGCACCACAGTTTCAAATTTAAAAAAAAAATGACTTGTTCGATTTTTAGCAGTAGGGTTAAACTTTTTCTTTATAAGTTTTAATAAAACAACAAAAATATTTTGAGTATGTTAAAGAAGTCCTAAACATTAGAAGGTGAAAGTCGTCTTAATCTAAAATTAACTAAAAGACTGAACTTCATACCTAACACTTTGACAGGTCCATTAAAAAGATAGTGATGATTCAAAAAATATGGGGATTATTTGGTATTAAGCAGACAATGTGTTTGTTTTGTGTAGGAAAGAGGCATTGTTGAATATTAATTTACAATAATAAACTCTTAAGATGCATTGGTTATTAGGTATCATTAAAGTGGTGTAACCTTGGAGTCTACATTGGTTTTATAAATATATGATTGATTTGCAGAATAAGAGATGCATAGACCTGCTATGAGGCTGATCCAGTCAGGAGTTCCTTGATCAGGGAATGGTAACGACGAATAAAGATTTTAAAGTGCCGACATCTCTTTCTCTTTGAATGTACTAGAGTCCATGTAAAAAGATCAATAATAGAACAGTTTCATTCCTGGATCACAATTTCCCTGGCCATCATTGAGGATCAATGGTATTTATAGCTTAGAAAATATGTGAGTGGGGGTGTTGAAGAGTAGCTGGGGCTAATTATGTGACTAGAATTAAAATAAATCCTTTTCCATGTAACAACAAATTAATAATGAATGGAATATTTTCGGCATTGAATGAAATTCTATCAGGGCAAACAATTTTTGCAGAATTATGCAAATCTTTTTAATGTCTGTAAATCATTTATAAAACATTCTAGCGCATAAATAAGAATCAGGTTTTCCAATTGAAATAATTATGTTTGACTTATCTTTTACAAAATTCAACAAATGATAACTTTATCTGCGACATTACATTTGCATTATTACTGCAACGTTACATTAAAAAGTATTGTGTATGAAATTCGAAGGTGGAATCCTCCCTTGCACCCCCCTCCTAGAATCGCCGTTGTTGAGGGGATATATACAACAAAGTGTCATATATCTCTGCCATTAATCATTGTTTATGATTTATTTTTCATATAAGGAGACTTTTTCCACAGTCAATCGAGTATCAAATACTTGTGTTTGGGAAGATGAACATCTGTTGGTCGATTTGAGTAAATTTCAGATCAATAAATTCAAGTTAAAGTGGAAGAGTTTCAAAAATTTCTGGTGATACGATGAATGTAACTCGTTTTTAATGTTAGCCCATTGTTAGATGTGAAATGTCTCAGGCAGCAATTGAACTTTATCATAAAATGAAAAAACTGAATGATTGTAGATATAAATATAATTAATTGTATGGTGATTGGCATCTGAAGCGTTCTCAAAAGAAATGATACAGAATAAAGAAATATTTGCTTTTTGATTTTTAATTGTTTTTATTTGTTAAGTCTCTAAGGAAGCTACACACACACACACACACACACACACACACACACACACACATATATATGTGTCTGTGTGTGTGTGTGTGTGTGTGTGTGTGTGTGTGTGTGTGTGCGCGCGTGTTTAATCCCAACGTTTATTGTACAACTGTTTCGTCATCCAACGAACTTGTTTTCAATTCATTAAATTAACATATTCTTTTTCTTCTTTTGCAGGTAAGTCCCTTCAGCTATATTTATCACCTTCAGGTAATATTATCATTTTTATTTATTTACCTCCTTTCTAGGAAGTTAAACAAAAGGTTAAGGGTTGGTTTGATAAAAATGTTTCTGTGAAACGGACTGGATTTGAACTTAGCACACACGGTTTACGGTTAGGCATCAAAGAAAATTTCAAGTGAAAATAGTCACTTTAACAGAATGAGTTGTTTATTTTTAAAAGATTCAACATGTTTCGAAAGTATGAATATCATAATCCCTATATATTATACAAGAGGCGCAGTTTTTCCCCTCTGGACCAAAATACCATATGTTTATAACAACAGATGGCACATACAAATTTGTTATGTTTACATTATTAACCATTACCTTATTTGACTATAGAACAACATTTTAGACACATTGATTCGTAATATTAAAACATTACATTTATTCCTATGGGCGCCATTATCATCATCTTCATAGCCTACAGAGGAAGTAGTTCCAATTATACCCCCCTATTCCATAAGTCCTTTTACGACTCCATTCTTCCCTGCGTAAATTTATATTTTTTCCTTCTTTCCTGTGTCATTATCTGCCAACTGAATTCATACACATCGCATACTCTTACCACTTCTCATCTACACAAATAACAATTTCTTCCATGCCGTAATCCGGCGTAGCCGATTGGCTGAGGGGTAGACATTCTAAAATTCTGCTAGTCGGTTCTCCCAGCATTAAACGAACTTTACTTTTATTATTACCATAAAAAAATGTACTTCCACTGTTATTACTTTAGTAAGAACGAATTACTATTTCTTACATTATTACTAAAATACTTGTCTTTTTTTACATGCGCACCGTCTAATTATTTTAAATTTTTTTACTATATAAAAATACAATATTGTTTTAGTTTTCATTAAGTAATTGTTTTATTAAAATTATATTTTCTTACGCATACTTGTAAATAATATTTTTTACAATTATATATTTATACAATAACTGATTTCCGTGTACGAATACCTTCTGCTCGGAAAAAAAAACATTGGTTTATTACTAATTTGTGTCACTTGACCCAGAAGAAATCGGAATTGTGTTTTTTTTTCTTTTTAAATTCTCTTTTTTATTTACGTGAGTCTTCCTCGATAACGCCGGCGGATGAGTGAAACTGCCGGATTATACCGAGCAAACAGAATTCAATAAACAAACGAATAAAAAGAAAGAAAATGAAACAAAAAACTTACCGTAATAATTACATAAATTCTTCTGTTATATTTATTTTTTATGGCAACTTTTTTTTGTTCTTCTTTTTTTCGTAATAACAGTTTACTTTCTTTGAATTAGTGAACAAATATATTTTTGCTGCTTATGTATATTTGATACTGCGCTATATTTATATAGTTGTAATAGGTTAAATTAAAGTTTCACGGTATTTTTTATTGTTGTTAAATTGTTAGGTGGAAGCACAGAATAGTTACAAAACACCCCCCTCTTTCCATATTAAAAATGGTTTTCGAAATTCCGTTATTATTTCAGCGCGGTACCAGAAATACATAAGTACAGGCACCGCCAAAACTGGGGGGGGGGGCATGTAAGTACTTTTTGACGGACCGTCTTTTTAAAAATCTACCAAACATCAGGTAATTATCCGATTAATACGACATTTTCAGCGATTATTAAGAGAAGAATGAACTTCATAATAGTGTACGTATTTTTCATAAACGATATTTATATATATATATATATATATATATATATATATATATATATATATATATATATATATATATATATATTTACTTACAACCCCCCTTGTTTTGAGGTAGTACAAATATGCTTAAAATAATCATCTGAAACCGAACAAAACATATTATGTTGTTGTAAGGGACGGGATTATAGATTAAGAAAAAAAATTGTTTGCATACCTTATTTTGACGTCTGAATATCAGAACTTCGATTGTGTTTAATTATCCCGCTTTTGAGTTTTGAAGTGTGAAATTCGGTGAATATGTTAAGTAAAATAATTAATTTAAGTTAAGCAAAACAAAACAAATTTTTTTTAATATTTATACGAAAAAAGCCATTTTAAAATCTTTGATAAATAAATTAACAATTTTTTTTAGCGAGCCGAATAATACATGACCATTATTAAACAGGGCATGCTTTGAAGAATCGATACAAAGAAAAATTCGATAAATATTGTGTCCTTTGTGTTAAAAATAGCATCATTTTTTCGATCCCGTTTGAAAACGTTTGCCGCCTTTCGACTACGGTGAACCAAACGCGCTGAAATAATTTTTTTTTTTTATTCTGCTTTAAATTGCCCCTCCCCCATTTTGGGGAGCCTGGCCCCCACACACATACACATTAAAAATCAAACTCATACAAATGGTCACCCATCTGGTACTGGCCAGCCTCAGTGTTAATAATACATTGAAATTTTCGTTACTGAAAAATAAGTTTTTTTTGCCTGTTTGATCTTCCATAGTTTGCTTTTTATCGAATACAAACGTAAACAGTGTCGATCTAGACTAGAAGTAACTGGTTGCCTATATGAATAAGTGGAATTATTTGAAATCCAGGTACTTATATCATAATATTTTTGCATATTCTCATAGAAAATCATCCTAAATCTTAGTTAGACAACAAATAAATGAATTAATTATTTCAAAAACCTTTTTAAAAAAATATTTATGTACGTTTTTTTGTGCAATACAAAAAATGTCAATTGTTAACTTTTTGGGAAAATTTAACATTTAAAATTTAATTAAAAATAGTAGAAAAAGTTTTACATTATTCTGTTTTCTATATGATAAAATTCAGGGTTTTATCTTTCTGGAAAAAAAAGTTACTCAGAAATAATGGATTTTAATAAATGTAATTTCGTTTTAAAAAACAACAACAATTTGATTTTTCGGCCATTTTTGGCGGTGTCTACATAAGTATCTTATTGGTTTTGTTTGTGTATGGAAAGTTATTTTGGTATTTTCTTACGACCTGTCCCAGCGTTAGCTGTATCAGAATTTTTGGCCAAGTCGCCATTGTAAACATTTGATGAAATAGACTCGCCATGTCTACAAGCTTATAACAATATGAAAATGTAATTTCAAATTCTAATTTTTATTTCAATAAAATGAGCAAAGACTAAATTTTAAAATCATAAAAGGTTTAATCGAAAAATATACAATATTTTTTTTAATCGGTTTTCTTTAAAAAAGATTTCACCAAAATCAACAAATTGAACTTTATCGAAAACTAATAAATATATATAACTGCCAAAAAATCACCTACCTGTTCAAAATTACTAAGCTATGGGTGCCTCTATTCTCCATGTATAAGAATTTGTCCATATTTATATATGGTATATTCCATGTATTTTTTTTAAATAAAAGGATTTTTAAACAAGTAGTCCCGAATAACGTTCTTTTCGAGAATTATAATCTGCCATTAGCGAAACCGGAAGTTCGATTTGTCATGTACGGATGCATGAAAGTGATAAAAATAATTATTTCAAAAACGTAAAAACAACACATCAGTAATCTCGATAGTAACTATATGAATAAACATACATTTAATGTAATAATAACGAACAAAAACACGTTTTTTACTATAAGCATATTTTATTCAGTTTTATTATAAAATAAATGAATGTTTATGTATATACCAAAGATATTAAAAGAAAACTTTAGGAATGAAATTTCCTATTTTTCAATGTAACTAAGTTTTTACTCAAATAAATTCTAATAAATTTTTCAAAGATGTGAGGAATTAAGCAAAAAGAACGTTAATCAGTTTCGGTTGTATTTAGGCTATCCAGCCTTATCTCCCTTTTGTATTTTTTACATACTTCATTTCAACCTCAAAGTGACCAGTATGTGCTACCGTATTCGGAAAATACTAATATTTCCTTCATGGATTTTGACCGATTACAACTTAATCGCTTTACCAAATTTCATTTTTTTTTAATCTCTTAAAGAAATACATGAATTTTTGATTTAATATATTTTAATTCTTCCTTATCGAGTGGAGTTTTTGATATCGAAAAAAAGAAAACATTGAATGAAATAGAAAAAATTGTCGTCAGTGTCCAATATTTACTTGAAAGTCTAAACATAAGATAAGTTTCCACTTAAAAAAAATCGACGTGGTTTTAGAAAAAAAGTTTATAACTTTGGACTTTACAGGTAAATTTCCAAAAAAAAAAACACTTCTTTTTTGTTTTAAATTTTAATATTTTATTTATTGATCTTTTATCTTCAATTTGTGATATATAAGACTTTAGTGCGTAAATTGATTATATAAATTTTAATAGACGTTTCAAAATATGGTGGGGTGAATTTAACAAAAAACGTTTGTCTAAAATATTATATTCAGTTTATTGGAAAGAGCATAAAATTTCACATTGACTCTGAAAATAGCGTAAAAATTTAACCAATAGAAAAATTTTGATAGATTCTTAAAGTTTAAAAATTGAAAAATATTTAACTCGTAAAATTCAATTGATTTAATTACGTAAAAACATGGCTGCATGAAAGCCGCCTAAGGTGGGTCGGTATTTTGTAAACACTGTTTTTTTTTTTTTTAAATAAAAAATAATATTTCTATTATTTTTTTAAACAATTTTAATAGTTTATTTTGGAAGTATATTCCATAAAGAAAATAAACAACCCACTTTAAACGGAGAAATTACGATTTTTTTTTTAAAATATTTTATTCGCAGTTTTGTGTTAAGGGGTGTCAAAAATTCCTCCAAAATTCTGATACACCTACCCCAGCGTAGTATAAACACACCCAACGTCCCCATGTTAAGAACGGCTTCCGGAATAAACCCCCCCAACCTTCCCATGTTAATAAAGACTTTCGAGGTTGGGTGTGTTTATTCCGAAAGCTATTCTTAACCTGGAGAAGTTGGGGGTGTATAATACGTTGGCACAATGATACTCTGCCCTTGCTTTTATTTTTCCTTTTAAACCCTTTCCTTTTTTTCTTTTTTCTTCTTCCAATTTTTACCGTCTGTCGCTCGCCTTTCTTCTTGCTCAATCGGTATTATGCCGAGCATATGTGTTATTATTATATATATTTTTTTAAATTTATAATTAAAAGCATTGAAAAATTCAAAGCACAATTTTAGGTACTTATGTATTTTTGGTACCGTGCTGAAATAATAATGTTTTTTTTATTTACAAAGCCATTTTAACCTTGGGGGAGGAGAGGGAGTTTCGTCACTATTCTTCCGCCTTACGATTGAATAAAACATAAAAAATTAGTGTAGAACTGAAATTTAACCTGAAAACATTATTTACAAATAGTGCGGTAATAAAATTGCACAAGCAGCAAATTTTGAAGTAGATATTGATCTCAGATGCATATAATGGCAGAGCGCGATACCATCTGCCATCATATGCATCTGAAAAGGGTGAAGCACAGATTAGTTACAAAATATAAATGACGTTAAATTTGAACTCAACTCCAACTCCAAAATCCAACTCCAAAATCCAACTGTTCTCTTCTCACTGCACTTTCCACACTGACCGCACGATGCATGAGGTAATGTTCTTTACTTTTAACCACATGCCTCCTTGATCTCTAAGATCGATAATTAGTATCATAGTCAGCCATCCACGCTGGGCGTCTTCGTTCACGGTGCAATCGTCAAAGAGGCTCTTCCTCAGACACTTCAACATCAGCATCTACCTCCTCTTCCTCTGATGGCAAGGAGACTCTTGATATATCTAAAATGTGACGAGGCATTCCGTCAATCACTACCTTGTTTTTGGAGAGTACTTCAGTCACTGTACCTTTTCCCCAGCGAGTCGTGAAACGAGAATTGGGTGGTTTCACCCACAGCTCTTCACCAACTGCGATGTCCATGCAGGCCTGTTCTTCTCTCTGTGTTACAGCCAATGGATGTCGCCATTCATAAGAAAAAATAGACCGGTGCAGCACTGAATTTTCGTCTTAACCAGCCTTCGGCGTCATATTGTACCAAAAAAACTGCTTCTTGGGGCGAAATCTGGCTTCTTGATGCAACAGCTTTATACTGCGATGGTGCTTCTCTATAATTCCATTTCCACTTGGACGGTATGCAGCTCTAAAATATAGCCCCACATTCCACTTTGCACATAAGTCTCTAAAAACTTCTGAGCGGAAAGACGTACCATTATCCACCAACACTTCTTCTACTGGCCCCCTTCCCATAAAAACCTTCTCGACAACTCTCTTTACCTCTTCTGCTGTTTCATTCTTGATTTTCCGCCATATCACTACTCTCCCAGGCCCACAATCAATCATAGTTACATGCGGTTCATGTTGATAATGTGTGATGTCAATGGTCAATCTCCGCCAATTCTCTTCAACATGCAGTTCCCCTTTTTCATGTCAAGCCGGTGCAGGGTCGATTGATTGGCATTCCCTACAGTTTTCCACCACTTTTTGGACGTCTTGCATTGTGACGTGCAGGTTTACTTTTCTTGCCAGGTAAAGGGTCCGTTCCTTTCCAAAATTATGCAGGTTATGCAGGTCTTTTGAATTCTCTACAATTCTGCACAACATGCTGGAGCCCCGTCTCTTTCCTTGTGTAGCCAGGCTTTCTTGACTCTTATCAGCCCATCTGCTTTATTTTTTTGTGACAGAACTAAGGTAATAGTTACCTTTAGTTCGAATTCTCGAACCAAGTCTCCCAGCGCTCCAAGTCTACGCTTGATAAGCATCTCCGCTGCTCCTTTTGTTTTGATCCGCTTATCACCAGACAGCTCCGATTTAATCCACGACACCACTGTTGCATAGGCTGTTTTAACGTTCACTATCTGTAGCCCCAATTTTAGAGCCAGATTGATGCCTTTCATCACAGCATCGAGTTCCGCAACATTGATATGGGCGCTATCATCCTTTTTGCGTAGCCAAGCAGCATCTTCAACAGCCACTTCTCCTATTTCCAATAATACCCCTAATGCTACACTGCTAGCATCAGTCCATATCACCCCTTCATGGCCTTCCTTTACATGCCACTCCCCTTACAGGGTCCATTTTTTTCACTTCTACAATGACTTCTTGTATCATGAGAAGCACTTTTTGATCAACTGCATCTTCCCAACTGTCTGTCCCAGTCTGCCTTTTTATAAAACTGCACGCAGTTTGCAGCCATCCAGCTATTGGGTAGTGGCCAACCAGCTTTCCACATATAGAGAAAAGCTCTCTCTTGGCTAGGTCAACCTTGGCTTCAGGGATCTCAATTCCTCGCCCAAACATCAATTTTCCTGCCTTATTGTTCTGTAGTCGAAATCCCAAAGCCATTCCGTTTTCCAGTGACTCAGGCGGTTTTGTTGTCAGTCCATATGCTTTGATATGCTCTCTCACCCTTTCCACAGTCACCTCCGTTTCGTCCACTAGTACATCGTCGATGTAAGAGTAGGTGCCTTTGTTCACTGCATCGTCTTTGGCCAACACTGTCTTAAGAACTGCCGTCATTATCTTTGGTGCGGAGTTCAGACCAAATCCTAATCTGGTCAGATAATAAACTTGACCTTTGTACTCTACCAATTGATACTTCCACAATTTCTCATCCACATGAAGTTGGAGGTAGGCTGACTTCAGGTCCACAATTTTAGTTGCCTGCTTCATCCTCATCCATTTCCTTACGACTTCTTCACACACGTCGATTCCCTCCTTTGTGTGACAAGCAACAAACTTGTTCAGCTCACGGAAATCCAACACTGGCCTAACTTTCCTCTTTATAGGTTGGACCACAGCCATGAGTGGCAAAATTCCTTCAACTTTCCCTGACCACGGTATTAATATTCCTTCATCTATCCATCTCTCAACTTCTTTTTCAAACTGCGGCTCCGCAGCTCCTTTCAGTGTGCTTTTGTAGCAGCTGACCCGATTCGTCAATACAGGTGGCCCATCGCCATTCTACCATCCATTTTTCGCCATCTAAGCAGGCTCGAAAGTCATCATCCTCAATCAGACACGGTCGGGGTTTCGATGGTTGGTTGGTATCACCCCTGGTTACACTTCCTATTATTCCCGGTGCACTCTGATTGCCAAACTTCACCTGGCCTTTAGCAATAGTAGCTCCTCCCAGTCGGTCTATCGCGTCCAGGCCCAGCACCACATCAATTCCTGCAATCAGTCTATCCAGCACGATCACTCTTAGCCACAATGGCATATTCCTTACTACAATCTCCACATCGGCCTCTCCACAGCATCCCACTTCTCTGCCATCCACCGCTCTAACGTTGCTGGTTCCATTCCAAGAGTTGGCGACGCTCGTAGTAATGAGTGTTGTTGTACATCCAGTATCAACAAGAGCTCTAGCCCTTTTTCCATTGATTGTGATCACTAACTGTGGCAACAAACTCTCATACGCCTGTTCAGTATAAAAGAGGTGACTACTGGTGCAATAGCACCCCTTTACTCGTTTCCCGGAAGCGAAGGGCAATTCCTGCTAATGTGCCCTACTTGGCCACACCGAAAACAGATAATGCTTGGCCGTGGCTGCCTACAGTCTCTCATTAGGTGTGGTCCTTGACATCGAAAGCATTTACCAGTAAATCCCCGGCATTGCTTCATCACTGGTCGCTCCTTTCTGCTTGCCACAGCAGCCGTGACCGCCCCCAGCTCACCAGACTGGCATGCCTTAGAATCTCCTCCACCTCCATGGTTTCAATATCAGTAAGTCGTTGCAGTTCCATGGAGATGCGATCAGGGAAACCAGTTACAAGCGCCAGCTTTACAGTCTTCTCAAGGCTGCATCCCCCATATCCAGCCAATCCTGCTAGTCGCCTTCTCTCTGCCACGAACACGTCCACAGATTCCCTAGTCCAGGTGACTCTTTTGAGCTTGTTGTAAGCCTCAAACGCGCTCTCAGAAAATGCGGTCTTTAACCGGTTCTCGATGGTCTCAGCAATGGCCTGATCCGTCTCTCCCATTTCTAGATAGACCGCTAGAGCACTTCCTTCCAAATACATAGGTATCAACATGGCTACATCCTCGATCTTCTGCAGCCTTGCCACCAACTTCAGCTTGTTAAGCCACGAAACCACGTCACCTTCTCCAGTAAATGGCCTCAGGATATCGCTGCTCAATCTTACTTGATCACCCATTTTTGTCACTGCGCCGAAATAGCTTGCCGTTAAATTTGAACTCCAAAAATCCAACTCCAAAATCCAACTCCAAAATCCAACTCCAAAATCCAACTCCAAAATTCAACTCCAAAATCTAACTGTTCTCTTCTCACTGCACTTTCCACACTGACCACATGATGCATGAGGTAAGGTTCTTTACTTTTAACCACAATAAAGAATGGGTTTCAAAATAATAACATTATTATTTCATCGCGAAACAAAAAATACATAAGTATCCATCAGTTAAAAACTTACTCTTGCATTATTTATTCTCTTTATATGTTAAACAACGTGTATAACTTAAATTAAAATATAATTTTTAATAACGTGATTAAATTCAACCCATTTAAAGTGTAACAGGCAGAAGAAACATCCAAGATAAGTGCATACTGCATACCCTCTGTCAGAAAATAACATTCTGATCAATATAGAAATGATAACGATTGAAACATTATATTTTTCAACAAGTTCATATTATTTCTTGAGAATTTTCTTTAATTTAATTGAAAAGTTCAAGATATTTTTCAAAGTTTTTAATGTTTTATAACACAATAGTATGTGTGTGTGTTCAACATTCTTGGAAACTAATAAAAAAGGGGGAAACTACTGCAAAACTCAATCTGAACAAATGGATTAAATTCTTTTAGTATTTATGAAAACAAAAATAAGACTGCATTTTTGGAGAAGCCATGAAAAATGTTATCATTTCTTTATCAGTTCAAGGGAATTTTGAAGTTTCATAAACTTTTTCCTCCAAAAACGAACAAGCAAATTTTATCATGTTACAAAGAAATATGCTCTCTCTCTCTCACCCTCGCTCGCTCCCCCCTCTCTCTCACTCTCTCTCTCGCACACACATTTACATTTGCTGTCTGATAAAACTTGTAGACAAACTTTATTTAAGATAAGAATTTTTAACCGTATAATTTTGGTAAATTTAAATAAAATAATGCAAGATCGTGTAAATATTGCCTCAGCATAACTGCCTTGAAAACATTGTTATGACCCATCTAGGCTGTAGGAAAGGAGAACGTAAAGAGAACTTTTGTGTGTGTGCCTGCGTGTGAGAATTCGTTCCCTATAGACAACAGTTCGGCCGATTTTTTTTTTTAATTTCACACAAATGTACTGGATGTGCCCGGCAGTATTCTTGGATCAGTTTTATATCGGAATGTCTTCGATAAGTATCGGTAATCGAAATAATCCGATGAGAGAAGGAACAGACGATGTGCATTTTAGAAGTTTTGTTACCGCACAAACAGAAATGCCTGACATATAAAATCAACGGTAGGCTCTTTGATATGACAGAGGCGTGTTCGAAATGAATTTTTCTGTTTAGAGCACAAGTTAGCCAAGATACTTGACTTTTGCATTTTAAACTTTACTTCAATCCATTATCACCACACAAGTAAAAAAGTCCTGCCACATAAAATCAACAGTGGGCTCTTTGATATGACAGAGGCGCGTTGGAAATTAATGTTTCTGTCTAGAACACAATTGAACCATGATACTTGATATTGCATTTGGATTTTAATTGAAGCAATTATATAAAAATAATTTTATAAAATCAACAGTGTGCAATATTCAGTGCAATCTAGACTACACTGTATTGTGGATTAAGTAACTGCAGGATTTGGTTTGTTGGTTGTTTTTGTTTTACGGCATATCAACCCTTTTTGGGTTATTTAATACCGAATCCAAAGATTTTGAAGAAAAAATTTTTAATAGAAAATATTTGTTGTTTTCAAGTCGGTTTCTATTCAACCCATAGTTGGAACCCTAACAGGTACTACCACTCCGGGTCAGAGTGGACCTGGGAGCAATGGTAATTAAAGGGTGGCTCCACACTCCCCAAAGCCCACAAGCTGGGGCCTCACCACTGGATATAGTTTAAGGTCATATTCAGGACTCCCATTGAGGGACTTTTACCCTCTACAGGGGGGCAGTCGGTGTATTCTAATGCCCCACCGACAGGGCCGAGTAACTGCAGGAAGCATTAAAAAATGGGAGATTTTACCGATTTTAATGCCAATAAAATATGAAAATAAAACATTTGTAGATACTCATTCATTCCCGGGTAACGTCGGGTTTCCATGCTACTATATATATAAATATACATGTATATATATATATATATATATATATATATATATATATATATATATATATATATATATATATATATATACATGTATATATATATATATATATATATATAAATATACATGTATATATACATGTATATATATATATATATAAATATACATGTATATATATACATGTATATATATATATATATATATGCATGTATATATATATATATAAATATACATGTGTATATATATATATATATATATAAATATACATGTATATATATACATGTATATATATATACATGTATATATATATATATATATATATATATATATATATAAATATACATGTGTGTATATATATATATATATATATAAATATACATGTATATATATATATATATATATATAAATATACATGTATATATATATAAATATACATGTATATATATATATATATATATATATATATATATATAAATATACATGTATATATATATATATATATATATATATATATATATATATATATATATATATATATATATGTTTGTATGTTTATATATTTGTATTTACAGGATTCACTGCTAACCTAAGTAATCATGCCTTATGGATTTTGAAACAGAGTTGCTAGGCATAATGATTTCTTCCGGTTTGTTTGCTTTCATGGTTTGTGTTGGCTGCGATGTTGTTTGGCTGTGGAAATAATTATATCATCTCACATTCTGAAAATTCTAATATTAATTTGCCTGCTAAGTTAGCTTGTTGGATGACATCGTCCTTGCGAGTCTAAAAGTTCTACTTGTGAGACATCGGCTTTTGGTTCTCAGTAGTTGGATAACAATACACTTGTTTGAGATAAATTAGATACATTCCATAGTCAGGTTTCGCTGTGGGTTGCTTGATTTGTGTTAATAGATTTTCTTG
The DNA here is from genome assembly GCF_053919585.1 of Euprymna scolopes. NCBI lineage: Eukaryota > Metazoa > Mollusca > Cephalopoda > Sepiida > Sepiolidae > Euprymna > Euprymna scolopes. The sequence goes on along the minus strand of NC_136499.1, from coordinate 75,403,443 downwards.
TGTGTGGTTCAGTTGCTCAAGTAGCAGAGTACTTGCCTCACTTGCAAAAGATTTGGGCTTCAAATCCCAAGTCTGTGTGTGTTCAACTGATGAGCTCAAATGAGGGCGAAACACGAGTTTATATGCATATATAAGTGTGAGGTAATATAATTGATAAAAAAAATCATTTGCATGGTCTCCAATAATTCAACATCAGCGTCGAATTAGTGTACGAACGAACGTTTCTGAGACAATACCATTTTTATTGAAATAAAGTCTCTTGACTAGAACAGAGATTCGACACAAAATAGAAAATTTAAATATATGATTAAGATGGAAGTGAGGATAGGTCATGTTTATACATCAAATCATGAAATGCATAGGTTAAAGGGAGCTAAATACAAGTTACCAAGAAAAATTTGTATAAAATCTATATCAATGCAAGTGTTGTCTACACTTATTTCACTTGCAACTTTGTAAGGTTAGGTTTTATAAGAGAAAAGGGCAGTCATATCCATGAATTAGTGTTTATCCTATTGAATAAAATCATATTTTTATGATTTGTCAATTTTCTTTTAGACTAAGTCAGGTGTATTTTACAATTTATTGTTGTGTGTATTCAGAGATTTGAGTCAAAGGAACGTGTGCAGTTTCAGAGACACATCTTGTAAACTTTTGTGCAGCTACACTTATTGGCAAGCGTTCACTAGAATAGAACAATTTTAGTCAATATCCATTTTGAAAACACTAAATTATAAAGAGTGTAGACGATTGCTTTGTATTCATCTTTATTCCTCATACCTATGTTAATAGCTTTTTGTGTTACTTTCTACTAATTTGATATTAGTTCGCTCCCAAATTTAGAGACATGAGCATTTCGAAATGTTTTGCATAATGGCTAGCAAGCTCAATCAATCTCAACAACTATATATTACTAGTAGGGACACCCGGCGTTGCTCGGCACCATATAAAACAATGGGAAAATTGAAGTTGATCTTTAACATACCTGTTATTCTTAGTATAGAGGAGTATTTGAATCATAAGTTATCTCGAGAAAAAAGAAATTTACTTACCATGTATATTAAATAATTTTCCTTTCCTAGGACGGTCAATGTACAACACATATTTAAAACAAATTTTACCTCTCCTCAGATATGTAAATACATATATGAATCCCTGGAGACCTCCAGATTACTTTTAAATGAAAAATAATCATGCTTCTTTCTATCCACCACCACCACCACCGCGACGCCTTTACTTTTTATTACTGCAGCAATCATTTCCCGAATTGGCTCTGTATCATCCTCCCACTTTTACAAATTTACATGACATAAGGTAATTTTGAGATCGTAAACTGCTTCAGCCATTTCCAGGATTGACTCTCTTAAAAAATATATATGAAATGAAGTAATTTTGAAATCGTAAACTGCTTCAGCCATTTCCGAGACTGACTCCATATTCCCACCTCTCTTAAAAATTGTCTTAAAAATAAAGTAATATTGAGATTGTAAACTGCCTTAGCCATTTCAGGGACAAACTCTCTATTCACACCCCTGTTCTTAAAAATATATATGAAATAAAGTAATTTTGAGATTGTAAACTACTTCAACCATTTACAGGACTGACCATATTCCCCCTTCTTAAAAATATATATGAAATACAGTAATTTTGAGATAGTAAACTGTGTCAGCCATTTCGAAGACAGACTCTATATTCCCCCCCCCCCCACAGTTTTAAAAATATATATGAAATTAAGTAATTTTGACATTGTAAACCGCTTGAGCCATTTCTGGGAGTGACTGCATACTCCTCTCTTGAAAATATAGTAATGAAGTAATTTGGAGATCGTAATGTACTACAGCAATTTCTGGAACATACTCCACATTCTTCTTCCACTCTTTAAAATATATATAAAATAAATTGATTTTGAGGTCGTAAACTGCTTCCACCATTTCCAGGACCGACTTCATATTCTCCTTGCCACTCTTAAAAATATATATGAAATAAAGTAATATTGTGATCGTAAACTGCTTCAACCATTTTCGAGATCGACTCCATAGCACCCCCCTTAAAAATATACATTTGTTTTGTAAAAAATATACATTTGTTTTGTAAAGAATTTTAAATTCGAATAAACATCACGAATCTCCTATTACTTTTTGTAAAGAAAATGACAAAAATCCATATTATAATCATGAGTTATGATGTGTAATTCAACAAAAAATTTGTAAAAAAAATCCTTGTCTGAAAAAAAAAATAGCCACGAGATCGAATTATGTGACTTTTGAAATATAACGTTTTAATTCCGTGTCGCGTATGTCCAGTGTACATCTGAATTCTTCTTTTTTGTTGTTGCTGTTGTTGTTGCTGTTGTTATTATGTTGAACTTTGGATTTTCACAACAAATATTTTCATTGCAACGCAGGAATTTTAAAAATGTAAAGTTGTTAATATTTGTGTTTATTGAGATGAGAAGTATAGAAAGTATCTAAACAATAGCTTGCAAAAGAACATTTAATATAAATTGTATTTTTTAATAAATTATTTGTATAAGTTGCTAGGAGAAAGATGAAAAAACGTTTTTAGTGCTGTTACTACGTATAGAAAATAATTTTAAACCTTAAATGTTTTCTCTCTCTCTCTCTCTCTCTCTCTCTCTCTCTCTCCCTCTCTGATGTAATGATGAGACGGTGTTTGGTGATAGTAGTCAAGAATGGCGTCGTTTTGTTGTCTGCCGCCGCTTCGCCTTTCTTTAAAACTTTGGCCGATGCTTTGACAGGCAATTAATTGCCATACTACTAATACCACAACTACTACTACTACTACTACTACTACTACTACTACTACTACTACTACTACAACAACAACAATCAAGTAGTATTAACACTGTACGGCGAGGATGATTGCTGCTACTGCTTCCAAGACTGATTCCGTGTTCCAGCCGACAGAGGGAGAAGGGGGACGAAAAAAAGGAGAACCTTATTCTCTCTCCCTTTCTCTACATCATGATGTTTTATTTTTACAAGTATAGAAAGTGTCTACACAAAAGCTTGTGAAATAAATTTCAATATGAATTGTATTTTTTAATAAATTATTCTTATAAATTACTGCCAGAAAGACGGAAATCTATAAAAAACAATATATATATATATATATATATATATATATATATATATATATATATATATTCAACATGACATTTTCCTTACGTACATTAAAAACATTCTTCTGTATTCTTTTACTGAAACTGTTCTTGTAAAATTATTATATAACATTTAATAGTCAAGAATATCGGAATGTAAAGAAAAAGGAAATGGTGAGGATCGAAACTAAAACACTGGTATTAGTAGCCGGTTACACTAGCCACTGCACAAAAGGGACAACCGATTTGAAAGAGTTGTAAAATAACTAAATAAATATATGTCTTTTTTACGGGACATATGCATGCATAGAACGACTCCATTGCGCTAGGTTTGGCAAGTTGTGATTTCTTTCAATTTTGACTCCCTTTTAATTATTACCAATTATTTTAACCCAGTAAATTCCTCCAATAAAATTTTGCACCAAAAATCTTTTGAGCTACTGCACGCCGTTGAGTGACCTTCCGTCTGGGAGGAGATACATTTTGAAAAACGGAAACAGATACACACAGAGATAAACAGACAGACAGACAGACAGCCATACATAGTTAGATTTATATATTAGATTTAGTTACTTTTCTTCAACTTATAACTAATACCTCTACATTTTCTACTTATAGTTTACGTTACAAAAAAGTGAAACATATATAAATTCATTTTTACAAACCAAATAATTATTTTCTATCGACACAAATTTATTGTATTTGCACACACTCATACAAACATACATACACCAGTGCGCTAAAACCTAGTTATCTCCCCTTCCTCTTTGCTAAGGGTCATTAAGATTAAGTAATATAAAAGCTTAAACAAAAATATATTCTTTTTCTTCTTGCCACGGCCAACACGTGTGCAACTAATATTGATATAAAATCTAAAATTTGTGAAAAAAATTCTATCGACTTCTTTCCATATATACGCACATACTCTTTTCCAACTTGTTCCAGATTCATGCGAGCATTTTATGCATACAGTCCAACTGAAAGCGAACCTTTCTGGATTCACCGAAAATAAATTTCGAACATATTACCTTCATTTCGTTCCTTGTTTCATATATTCGCTTACACGATAAAATATATACGAAGGGATGCTGACCAAGCATCGACAAAGTTCTTCAGGTGTTTATTTCGTTTTTTTTCTTGCAGGTTGAGTTTGTCCATTCTATAGCATATTGACTCTTTTTGGATTAATGAATTTGCAATTACCTTTTTTCACAATTATCTCTAAGGGGGGGCTTCAGGGTTGTGCCCTTTTGAAAAAGGGACAATTACCCAAATCTCATGAAAATACCAGATTTTTTTCCTAGCTCTCGCAATGTCTGAGAATGACACTGATTTTCCACTTAATTATTTTGCTGACATTTTAACGAAGCAGCTCTGTAGGATCTCGAAGCTGCTATTACCAATAAATCCGAATGTGTCGATCGTGAGTAAATTTCTGCTTGTATCACAATTATGTGCGCTCAATTATTTTTAAAACATGTTTTAGCGCTTAACTTTTTGTTTAACTTTAGTTTGTGAAGACAAACTATGAATAAATGCATATTTGTGTTTTTTTATGCTGACGTATGTGCGCTAGAAATGTCTAAAAGATTCCCTTTCATTTTCTAATCACACTTCAAAAAGAATATTAAATATTCTCATTTCACAGTTCATGCCTTTTTCTATGCTATTATTTCCTATATGATCACAAAAGATCTGATAAGTTTTAACTTAATACAGATTGTTTTATTGTCCACGACGGTATCCATTAGATCAATTCTGCCTCCCACCCAATGTTTATTTTAAGAATTATATATTAAGTTGTTTTTTTAAGAAATAAGCTAGAGATTGCCGTAATTGTTCAATAAAAGAACTCCATATATAAAACAGCTAATACATTTCATGAAATGTTTTTAATTTCATTATTAAAGTATTGATTGCGACTGTTTGATTGATCTGTTTATCTCCCTTTACCCTTCGTTCTGTCATTTGCTTTATCTCTCTGTTTCTGACAGATATCTTCAAAGTATGGAATATCAGAATAAAGCAAAAGACTGGCTCGAAATAAGATCATTCAACTTTTTGGAATTAATCTTCAATTAGTGCACTCATGCCACTTCTTTGGAGTTGGTCAAACTAATGCTATGTATACTCGACTTATCAAAGAGAAACTGGGTATAATAGATAGTTCAAAGTGCGTTATATTTGAAATGTTTGTTCAGTTATATGAATGTTAGGACCATAAAGACTTTAAAGGTTCGGACTTTTTGTATGTATACATTTATATACTGAAGTGCCAAGAGTTTAGAGACAGCAGTTTTTATAACATGCCAATTCTTGGTAAGTCATTTGAAACCATAAGTATGTTTTATATACGAATGAATTCGTGGTGCGACGGTTAAAGTGCTAAGTCATAATTAATTCAAAGTGACTGTCTTCTTGGGGTTCGATGTTGCATCCTCAGTACAAGCGATACTAAGAATATAAGTAAGAATTATTTACCCGGTCGTGGTGGACGAAGCGAGAGGAATCTATCCTCGTGGATCAGAGAAGGCTCAATTCGAAATGCCATACAGATTCACGTGTTAAACAAAACACATTTCAAAAAGGTTATAGGAGAATAAAATCTAAGATAAGAATAATAATTTGAAGAATCAAAAAATGCCTATAAATTTGTATCATTTGGATTATACAGACTATTTTTCTCATCTGTTTGGGGGATGTAATCCTTGATCTTCTTCAGCTGCCTCTTGTCGAACTCGAAAATATTTATGTCAACCTCGGGAATCTGAAACAAATTAAAAAACCAATTAAACAATAAAAACTTAATAATTGATTACTAACAAGAAAATCGAGAGCATTCTTTCATTCTCTAATTTCCTAATCAATAAAATCATTTGGAAATGCATTTTAGTTCATTTGTGTTCTTAGCAGT
>NC_136499.1:75327408-75389908 GCF_053919585.1 Euprymna scolopes | reverse complement strand
TAGTTTCCACAGACCCTGTACTAATATTGACATCTTGGGCTATTTGGCGAATAGTAATGAGCCGATCTTCCAAAATGGCAGCCTCAGCTTGATGGACAGATGCCTCATCAGTGGCAGAAGGGGGGGGGGCGACCAGGTCTGGGAGCTGTTTCCACAGACTTCCGTCCATGTTTGAATTCACGATGCCAGCGTTTTACAAGGTCATATGATGGGGCATTATCACCATAAGTTCCTTTCATTTCCTCAAAAGTCTCCTGTGGTGTGTGTCCTTTCAAATACAAAAACCAGATCACTGCTCGACATTCAACAGGCTCCATTCTACACCTGACTCAGTTTAAACACCTCTAAAACAGAAACCACAATTGGTTCAGAGCTGTAATTTGCCACATAACCCGTAGAGATATAAATCATTGCACATGCAAAATTTCAGCTAGATCAGGCGACTGGAAGAGGGTCGGGGGCATTACTTATTGCACGCCCCTCGTATCTCAAAACAAGATTTAATTTAATCTTTAATCTAGCAAATTAAAGCTCCTATTTACTTCACTTTTTCACGAGCACAAAGTAAGACACAAGGTTTATCCTTCAGTGAATGAAGATGAAAAAATAAAACTTAGTATCAGAACAGAACATTGCTGTTAGGCAAAAAGCCAAGGAGACATTTTTAGGAGCCATTCACCAGCATAACCTACTGATTCTTGATTCTTTGGACAGCACTTAATCGGTGGACGGGCGGGAATAGTTAAAAATATGTTGTTTTTTTTATATATATATGATTTTTAAATATTCATTTTAGTTTGTCTTTATTTTATTTTTTATTACAATAAATATTCAGATCAACAACTGATGTGATGACTTTAATATTACACGAGACTCTTTACGGCCTTTGATAGAGTTTACTTCACAATGTCGATAACCATGAAATATGTGAAAATGACCTCTGAACCTTTAAGTAGATTGATAAAAGTATTCGTTATTCAGCAGAAGATTGAAACACATAGTATCAATGTCGGTGTGTCTTAAAGATTCATTTTGGGCCCAACCCTCTTCCTAATCTACAACACCAACCTCCCAAATAGCAGTCTAAGATAATTTATCAATATTTATGAAAATGACACAATCATTTATAGGAAGACTGAATGTCATTAATGATCAAGATCTTTTTGATTCTCTTTATTCCAACCTGGAACAAATGCTGTGCATTGGAGAAAAAAAGTGCGGTTGATTACTTAAGTGTAGCTAAAGCCAAGTTTCTCCATTTTCATTACCAATGCTCAGGTCCTCACTTTGTCCCAACTGAAATTAATGTTTCTCTCCTTGAGGAAGCCCTTTTCTTTGATGAGCTTTTGGGATTACCCTTCACTTCAGACTTTAAATAGAAGACTTATATAGAGTTCATTATGAGGATTGTTAGAAAAATAGTTGGATCATTCTACTGTTCCAAAGAGTATTTCACGCCTGATGCAATCATCCAATTCTATAAGAATCAAATATGTACTAAGATATAATACTATATATTATATAATATATACTGCTCAGACCACCCTTTTCTACATTGAGAGCGTCCAAAATCTAGTGAAGGGGTGTCCTCTTCTTATACGTCCAGTCACTTTTCCACAGAAGAGATGTTGCTAGTCTCTCCTTACTCTATCGTTAATTTCATAGTAGGAAGTCGACTGGGCTCGAATCTAGGTTCCTGTTGTAAAACATTTACAAAAAAAACACGTCTAACTGCAACCACTGTAAATAATTTTCCTTTCTAAAACTAAACTAGAATTGCCCATTTGTGAAACAATGCCACGAGGCTGATACCCAGCTGACTATAACATAGTTGTTTTGAAGTTAAATGTAAACAAATTTTGTTGAGCTGTTCTCGTAAATAATCAAATGCTAACCAGTTTCAATAATAGCACCAAACCACACGGTATTGTCTCACCTCCTACAAACATTCATTAACTCTTATCCGCGAGTTAGCGTTAGACCTTGATAAACATTAACTTATACGTAAAAAAGATAGTTATAAAAGTAAACTAAAAAATATTCAACGTGCATTTATAAAAATGACATATAAATGAGAAATACGCAATCTTGTTTGATATTAACAAATTGTATATTTTATCCTTTTTTACAAATAAAGAATTCAAAGTGTATTATCACGTAAGGTTGTTTTGTGATTTACTGAGAATAGACATGACTCTTTGGTCTTTTGGCTAAGGTAAGAGTGTGCTATCTGTTCTCATACTACACGACATTTTTTACAGTCACATCTCAGCTTATGAGAGATCAAAAGAACTGAGGCATGTTTAATATTGGTCCAATCTAGAGTTTCCCTTCTTAAGTGGGTTTATTTTCCTCACATTTAAAACCAACTTTGTGTCTAACTCTCATGAGAAATAAAACCAACAGGAACAATTATCAAATGAAACGATTGAAAACAGGATATGTGACCAAAACATATAAATTAAACAAACCTTAAAGCAGACCATAAAAATGACGAGTATTTTGTTACAGTAAACATTTTATCTTTAAATGTAATAGTTGAAGAGTTGAAAACTAATAATGGCTACGACACAAAGCTTAAATTGCCAACAGCCACATAGAATTTGAAATATCAGAAGACGAAAAAAAGGATAATTGATGATTTTGTGAGACCAGTGGGTGGCATAAAAATATGCCATTGGTTTATCCTCGATCTATTATAAGAAATGAACTGATCAACATAGGGAGTTACTTTAAGGATATCCACTTGATAAATGGGCAAGCAGCTCAACTGTAAAATAAGAGAATGTATGCAAAAAAAAAGTGTAAACTAAGTTCAATTGAAAATGATTGATGTTTTTCCCTCTGCAAAAAAGAAAAGTTTATTTTTAAGACAAAAACTTAAATAAACTCATTTCAAACAATACTTAAAAGATTCTATCTCGTTAATATATGCTCATGGTAACTTTGTTTTCAAGAGGTCATATCACATGGCACATATAGATATCTTTTTGCTCTTAATATATATCTACAGAAATACACTCACATAAACAACGTATATATCTTATATATAAAGGGATTTATGTCTGTCTGTCTCCATATTTTTAAACTATCTTTTCCAAAACTAAAAGTCGCAGAGCGTTGCTAGTCGCCTCAAATGATTGGATTTTTTATGGTTCTTTTATGGGTCTTTAGCCGTTAAAATAGTTTTAAGGAGTTAAAAATGGGTAAAAATTGAAAAAATTGTTATAAATTTTGGACATTCATTTTAGTTTATTTTTAATTTTTAATTGTTAATCAGTTTATATGCATGTCACATTGGTGCAGTAATAACGTCACCAGCTTTGAATGCTACAGTTTTGCTTTTGGTTTCGATTCTAGCTGATAGCACTCAAATACTTATTTACTTTTGAAATCACTACTCTATAATAATATATAATATGTATGAAACCTGGATAAATTAAAATATCATATTTAAGCGTATTTTACGACCGACTAAAGCTGGGCGCCCCCCCACCGCTATTATATATATATATATAAGGAACTTTATGTGTGTATCTATGAGAGTTCGTTTCCTGTGGACTTTGATTGAAACAGCTGGGTCGATTTTTTTTTTAAATTATGCGAAGGTAGTAAATGTGTCTGGGAGTGTTCTTACGTAGGTTCTGCATTAGAATGCCTCCGATAAGCATTGAAAATCGATAATAAAAAAAATCAAATTAAAAACGAAAGTTCGATTTTGATCAAAGTTAACACTTTTATACAACCTAACATCATTTGAAGAATGCAATTACCTCACAAACAGAAAGGCGCAGCCAATAAAATCAACTGTAAATTCTTTTAAAAGACAGAGGTCTGAATGAATGTTTCTTTTTAGAGCACAATTAAACCATGGTACTCGACATTTGTACGTTTCACTTTAATTCAAATGATTACGTAAAAATAATGTAATAAAATTAACAATTGGTTCTTTGATAAGATAGAAGTGCGTTCGAAAGTTTCTGTTTAGAGCACAATTGAACCATGATACTTGGCTTTTGCATTTTAAACTTTAAGTGAAGCCATTATTTATAGATAATTTTATAAAATCAACAGTAGATACTCTACTGTGCAATGTAGACTGCAAGATACAGTAGACTAGGTAACTATGGAGAGGCATGTAAAGCTCCCTCCCTGTACAATGCGAAGGCGAGGGGCTCCTAACCAGAGAAGGCAATCAATCAATTTAATTGAAAAATGGGCGATTTCATCGATTTCGATAACAATAAAATTAATTCATGCCCTTGCCTGGTCTTTTTAACCATTAACTGTTAAAGTGCTTCTTAGTAGTAACTGTCAGTGGTCCTAGACGTTGTATCAAAGTTTACAGTTACCCAAAGGTGCTGAGTTCAATCCTGAACGAAGGCAGTGAAAAAGTAACAGGAGCCAACGATTGTTGGATACACCACCGCCTCTTAAGAACAAAGCTTCAATTAACAATTAAAAAAAAGCCACATAACAAGCAATAAAATGAAAACGGATGAAAATATGACCCGGACAAACTTACAGATCAAGAAACGTTATGTGCTTTCCGAACAGCAGTCTAACAGAACCTACCAACCTCAACTTGACACGGAATAGACCAATATCCGAAATCTATCAACGCGGTTTCAAGGACAATACTTGGCTATCAAAGCAAAGAATGCCAGGATTGGTCCAACGAAAACGATGATATAATAGTCTCTCATCAATGAAAAAAAGGAAAGCTCGAATAGCCTATAAGCAATATATATATATATATATAAATATATATATATATATTTATATATATATATATATATATATATATATATAAATATATATATATATATATATATATATATATATATATATATGTGTGAAATAGGAGAGAATTTCGGAATAAAAGAAAAGGTTTATAGAAAACATTTCAAATTCGAAAGAGATCAATTATAACTATCGAAAAAGCTATATATCTATAAAAGAGAAAGTGTATTTATGTCGGTCTGCCTGTCTGTGTATATTTCCCTACTCAATAACTCTGTCAATTTTCAGTCTACAGACTCGAAATTTGATATACAGAGTACTGAGATTTGGAAAAATCTTTGGGATCGTTTTTCGGCCAGAAATTTGGCTATTAAGGGGTCAAAGTTCAACAATTTGACCATTGAGAAATCTACCAAACTCCTCCGCCAATTTTGTGTATAAACTATTGATATTTTAGATATAGGTTCCTCGGATATGGCTCTAACTTAATAACTTTATTAGAGCCCAAAACAATAACTGTTAAGGGGTCGAATTAAAAAAAAATTTACCTCTGCAATCTCTACCAAATTACTCAGACAATTTCTGGTCTAAACATTTGAAATTTTACATAAAAGGTATTCAGAGATAGGGCAAGCTTTTTAATCGATTTGGGTAAAACATTTGAGCTACTAATATATAAATATATGTATGTATTATGTATGTATGTATGCATGTTTGCCTAAAACTTCCGACAGAGGCAAGGGATTTTCACAAGGTCAGTATCGCTTTGAAGCTCGACCCTTCAGACGGCAAATACCGAAAAATTGGCTAAAAATATTGATTCTTCACCCTCAACTGGGCACTTTTCTACAGGGAGTGTCGCTTTTTTCGCCGATATTTTCAAAAGTCTCTTTTCGATTATCTAGCCTTAATTTAAACCTACGTCACTTCTGGTGTGGCAATGGTTGTAACAGCAAAGCCGTCACGTTTTTCACGTTCTTTTCCTCCTTCGCAGTACGGGTTCGAGCCTGCCTTCCTACTACAACATTTTTTTTTCTCAACACACACTTCCAAACACCCGGGCAACGCTGGGCACCCATGCTAGTATATTTATAGAATAACAACCTTATCCAAATTTACTTTTACACGATTTCGCCTCAAAAATTATTTCTGGCAAGATTGAAAATAAGAAAGCAAGAAGTCCTAAGTCTTTTATATTATTCTTGCAACTCACATCACTAGATTCTACTATTTAATAAGGGATGTATTTTCATTTTGTCATATAGTTCATAACATAATAATTTCAAAATACATTTTACTTTCCTGTATGCAAAATACCACTTAAACAAATATATTATTTTTATATAAATGCATAAATAATTATTCCATTCACTTTTAAGTTATCGTTTGCATTCTTTCTTTGTCATTTTTATTTTCCGCAAAACTGTTTTTTGCTCAATGTCGCCATTTTAAAGCTGTTGTTTTTTACCTATTGCTCTATGTGATGAGCATTCAAATCAACTTCTAACTATCGTAAGTGTTTATATTCGTTTTCAAAAAATAAAGAAATTTCAGTTAATGAAATTAAATACATAATTTACATACAATAATGGTTCAAGTTTGGTGAGTAATGATTTTGTTAGAAAACTTCCAGAAACTACAGAATTTAAATTTTTATTTATTTCTAACAGAAATTTTTAAACTCGGTTAGAATAAAAATAACTTTTACAAACATGGTGCTTTATTTAGATATGAAAAATAAACTTGTGCTTTTTTATCTAAACATATAAAATAATAAATGTGAGCTTTTAGTTAATCGTGAACATTGCTGTTGACTATTCATTTTGACATAGAGACCATCTTTGGTGGAGATTATCGACTGTGAAATCATGTTTAAGAGAACACTGCTTACTCAATTGTCTGGAAAGATGCACTAAAAATTGTCTGTCACATTAACATTGGCCAGTCTCCTGTTGCTAATGCACAGAAGCAAAGAGACTAAAAATAAAAATAATGACAACATTATCATAGTAATAAACTGAACTATAAAATCTATTCAAAAGAGCGAATCAAATGGAACATCTGCTGCTGGAACATTAGAATCGTCTTGGAGAAAAACTCGTCCAGACTTTCAAACTAAAGAACTTCAACAATTGAACATTAACATAGCAGCTCTGACAGGAGAGGATAATTTAATGGAGGTATTGGCTTTCACCTCTTATGGAGTAAGTAAACTTAAAGATAAAAAGAGATAGAATAATGGTTAATCCATTAAAACATTTAATCGCAAAAATATGGAATGTCTTTCTGGCATCAATAATTGAATAATGGAGGTACTAGTCCTCCTGGCACAGGGTTGATGGGAAACAATCATTTCTGTCTTTAAACTAGCTTTACTTGATTCTTGCTGTGAATCCCTTTATATTGTTATAAAAACAACACCAATTCTTATTACGATTACTTATGTGGATTACGATTGTGGCAAATGAGCATAATCAGCCCTTTTCAAATTGGCAGTATAAATGCAAACAGCTTGAAGTTATGCGAATTATTGTCGGAATTTAACTTCATCACTATTATGTTCTATAAAACCAACGAACTGTAACAATAGAGACGAAAACGAAAACTAACCAGCTTTAGAGCATATTAGATGTTTCACGTGTCAATCACTTGTTTCACGTCAAAAAAGAACTTGCGTTTATAATTGCATATATTAAATGCACCTAATCTGCATGCGTAAACAATTACTTTCCATGTGTAAAAAGGCAGATTAAAAGAAAATGGTGAACTGAATTTTGAACAGCGTTACATGCTAGAAATTTGTCACGGTTTATTTTGGTGTTGTTGAAGTTTTTTGTGACGTTTCGATCATCATTTAAACCTTATTACAGGAAATTTACATACACCCTTTTTTTCTGACACAAACATTAATCTTCTGGATATCACCCTAATCACATGATGGACTTCATTATCACATTTGATCAACATTGGAGTGGTATGTGCAACGTGTGTGCTGCATAGCATAGAAGGTTGCACTTGCAGCAATTACTGAGGAAAATTTCATTAAAAAATCTCATAGTTGAAAGAAAGTTGATGAGACAAGTTGATAGCATCCGATTGAAATAGTTAAATGTCTATACAGCGTTTATTGAAACACTCAGTGCTCTTAACTTTGACAGAACCCGTGAGAAGTTTACGGTTCAGGTAAATGAAGTGAGAGTTAGGATACTTAATTTTAATAAAAACTAGGGAACAGTAAGACTAGTTTAATGACTACAATTCTTACATCAGCTATTATCCATGAAAAGAAAATCACAGAGTTAGAATCACGCTGACGAGAAAGCCTAGAAGGGCCAGAAATTAACTTTACTCTGTAAACTTTGCAGAGAGGTAGAGGAACACATTTTTTGATATCAAACAATCTTTTAACACAAAATATTCGAAATGTTTTACTCATCGATATGAAACCGCCAACATCCTCAGCATCACTTCTGAAAGTTAAAGATTATACACATATTTACAAAGTTCTCCAATGTTGAAAAAAACTGTTACTAACTTGATCAGCAACCCTTAGAAATCAACTATGGAAGCTCCACAAAAGCATTTCATGTTTTTGAGAAATGTGTATGCTACATAAGTTAACGATGGAATACTGAGGTGTTAAATTGTGCACCGAATTAATCAATTATTTTTTTTCTGATAAAGTAAAACTTGCAACAAAACAGATTAATTCTGGCAATGTACATGCTCTTAATGATATCATATTCAAGATGTTGACGGCAGAAAACACAAACATAATGGAAGTGAAAGCAACTTTTTATCAGGACAAAAACATTTGCGACAAATATGGATGATACTTTGAAAGGTGTTATGTCTAAATTTGTGAGCATGTTGTAGGGGTCGATTGCTAGAGATCGATTTTACAAATAAGAAAGTAGGCACATATATAGAGAGAGAGATATCGATTACTAAGAAGGAAAACTAAACTCATGTTTGCATCAAAATATATAGATGCCATGTATTTCAAAGAAATAAATATGTGACCGTCAAGATGTATTCATAGTTAGTTAAAGATAATGGATTGTTGCTGAAAAACAGTGATGATGGTTGTTTTTGATATAGCAGCTGTAGAAATTTACTGCTGCTGTTGCTGCTGATGAATGGTGATAGAGCCTGTGATTCACAAGGAATGCTGTAGACTCCTGTAACTATTTTACATTGAGCTTTATCTGAAAAGGCGTTCTATGAAGGGGAAGTAACAGGACAACATTAAGTCCGGACAAATCATGTAGACAGCTAGTAACAGCTAACTCATAGGAACGAAGGTTTTAGGGTTTTTAAAGAACATCATTTGCAATAAAAACAATTCAAGCACCAATCTATACTCCTATAAATTCGTTTTTTTTTTGTATGTGTATTGATATTCATATTAAAAACCCTTTTTTCTATTTATTTAAAAAGAAAATACAACTTTGTTATATATGGGTCGTGGAATCGCATCCATCAGCAAAAGATCTAGCTAATTTGCTTATACTTTTAAACATTGATTTTAATTAATTGCCTATTATTTTTTTTGGTTTTCTCATAGGATGATCATCTTTAGTTAACTATAGTTAACTATGTGTAATTTTATTCCTGCAGATATTCTACATGATTAATATTTGAATAATATTTGCATAAAAAGGTTATAGTAAAAACAAGCCACTTTCTATAAATATTTATGTATGCGTATATATATATTTGTTAAAAAAAAATTGCCTACCATACTCCTCTGTCAGCTTTTTGTCTACAGACATGAAACTTCATACATATTTGAATTCATACGAGATTTTATATTTGAGTTTTAACCCAGAAAAATCGGTACAAACGTGGGAAAATAAAAAAAAATAAATGAAATTTTCTAGGTGAAATTCGCCAGCATTACTTAATAGCTATTAATTCATGCATTAATTCTTAGCCTTGCAACAAACATGTTCTCATAGCTCAGTCAATGAGGACAGAGAAAAAAAAAATAAATCGTAAACTAAACGTTTTGGTTTCGATTCTCAGTCGTTATGCATGAGTCTTTTTTTTTAACTTTTCAAATTATTACTATATGTTGGGTCCAATATAATATAATAACAAATATGAAATCTACATGAATCAAAATATCATATTTAAGCGTATTTTACGAATGGGCAATACCGAACGCCTTGCTAGTATATATATATATATATATATATATATATATATATATATATATACTTCTATAATTTTTTTTGTGTGTGTTTATATTAATATTAAAAACTCTTTTTTTTATTGATTTAAAACGAAAATACCACTCTGTTATATATGGGTCGTGGAATTGCAGGCATCTGCAAAAGATCAAGCTAATTTGCATATTTTTTTAGACATTCATTTTAATTAATTCCCTATTAGTTTTTTTTTTCGGTTTTATTATGGGATGATCATCTTTAGTTAAATATAACATGTAGTTATATTAATGAGATATTCTACATGATTTATACTTGTGTAATATTAGTTGTAAAAAGGTTATAGTAAACACAAACTTATTTCTATATATACTTATGTCTGTATATATATATATTTCTATATATACTTATGTCTGTATATATATATATATATATATATATATATATATATATATATACACCGATGAAGACTGAAGGATCGGTCGAAAATTATGTACTTATGAAAAAAGTTTTTTAATTTTTTTTCATAATATTATTATTTTGTATTCCTGCACGTCACCAATTAAAAACGAATAAAGAAAAGTTATAAGCTTTTATACTTTTCGCATTCTTTTTTATTCATATATATATATATATATATATATATATATATATATATATTTATTTTTAAAAAGTTGCCTACCAAACTCCTATATCAGTTTTTGGGCTACAGACATTAAACTTAATATATAGGGTATTCGAAACCATGCAAAATTTTATATTTGGGTTTTAGCTGGAGAAAATCGATGCAAAAGTGTAAAAATTAAAAAAAAATAGAATTTGCCAGGTGAAGGTCGAACGACGGCATTAGGACTATGAATGTGCAACGTAATAACTATTAGCTCATGTTTAAATTTTTAGCCTTGCAGAAAACATGTCATTATAGTCCAAGCATTAACGTTAAAGAAAAAAGTAAATTGTAAACTAAACATTTTGGTTTCGATTCTCAGTGGTGATGCATGAGTATTTTTATTTTTTTATTTTTAAATCATTACTATATATTGGGTCCAAAATCATTACTATATATTGGGTCCAATATAATATAATAATAAATTGGAAATCTGCATTAATCAAAATATTGTATTTAAGTGTGTCGTGCTGGTATATATATATATATATATATATATATATATATATATATATATATATATATATATATATATGTGTGTCTGTGTGTGTGTGTGTGTGTGTGTGTGTATAGTAAGTTATAAATGTAGCTTAATCACCATATATATTTTATAAGTTACTAACTAGCTCTACCTACGTATTGAACACTTTTGAAGTAAATACTTAAAGTTTATGCATAAATTTATTCTTTCGTATATTAATTTTATGTGAGTAAATGAAGTATATATATATATATATATATATATATATATATATATATATATGTATATATATATATATAAAATTTATTTATACAAACATTAATGGCTACATATGTGCATACATGTTTCTGTAATCACCTGCGTTGGGGGATTACGTCTTCATGCCAAGAATTACCGTCGAAAACTCTTTTCGACGGTAATTCTTGGCCTGAAGACCTAATCCCCCAACGCGGGTGATTACAGAAACATGTATGTACATATGTAGACATTAATGTTTGTATATATAAATTTAATATACCTGCTCTGTTCACTCATTGAGCACTCTTGGGTACACACATGTTGTTTCATTGGATGTACTTCTAGGAAACTAAACTCTATATATATAGGAACAAGTTGTTAATAAAGCATGTTGAAAAACACTTTGAAAAAAGTTAAAAACATATTTAATTTTAAAAAGGAAGCACAAAATAAGTGGATAGTCCTTAATCTGCAGAATTTCGAAGAAATACTTTCCTTCGTATCAGAGGGTAGGATTGAGCAAAATGCTGGATCGGATTTTGCTTGCAAAAGTATTTGATGAAACTACAAGTAAGTCATAGATCTTACTTGGTAACAAATAGGGAAGCAGAGGGAATATGGTGAAGAAAAAGGCGATTTCACGTGAATGGATAGTCCAATGAAGGTAAAATCCAAAAATCAAAATCCAAAAAAGTTGGTTAAGTTTCCATTTCCACAAGTAAAATCCAAAGGAATCTTGTAATTCGAAGATGGTCCAAAGTAATCCAAAAGGCAGAAATCCATGGAATAATTCACAAATCGGGGCAAAAAATAATATTATTAAAAGGAAGATAAAATGTGCATAGAAAAAAGAATTTAAAATTACTGTCGAGGCTGGGCTGATTTTGGGAGAATGAGTGAAGAGAAGAAAAAAATTGAATAGAGATTGAGTTAATTTTAGAATAGAAAAGCCAATGTCAAAATGACCCAGACAAGAGGACAGTGAAAGGGCGCCAAAAGTCAAAGCAAAAAAGGGGGTCAACTGAAATATACAAGTTATTACTTAAGAATTAAATTATCAGCAGGATTTATTAAAGGAAGCAAATGAATTAATGATCAGCGAAATACGTACACATGTATATAAATACATACATATATAAATACATACATACATATATATGGATACATACAGTTACTCATACATATACATATACATACATAACAAACACACCCACATATGCACGACATATATATACATACATATAAATAAATAGATGAGTAAATAAATAAAGAGTTGAAAAAATTTTAATTTATATATATATATATATATGTATATGTATATATGTATATATATGTATATATATGTATATATATATGTGTATGTATATGTATATATATGTGTATGTATATATATATATATGTGTATGTATATGTATATATGTATGTATATGTATATATATATATATGTATATGTATATATATATGTATATGTATATATATATATGTATATGTATATGTATGTATATGTATGTATATGTATATATACATGTATGTATATGTATATATACATGTATATATATATGTATATGTAGGCGTATATATATGTATGTATATGTAGGCATATATATATGTATATATATGCGTATATATATATACATAGAGAGAGAGAGAAAGAGAGAGAGAGAGAGAGAGAGAGAGAGAGAGAAAGAATACGTGTGTTTCTATGCCGGTGTCTATATATCTATTTAAATTCTTAGTTTGTCATCAATAACAAAGTTGGCAAATCCATATTTGATTCTAACTAGCGATTTTTTCGTTTTTATTCTTGCATCCTTTACGCAAAGTGAATGTGCTCCGTTTCAGTTTCTTTCAGAAAACACTTATTCCGACAAGTCTCTTAGACTATGTTCATTTTTGTTCATGAACTCACATAAAAAATAAAAATAAATATTTTTAAAATAAAAAAAATAATTATAGACTTTTTTTATTTTCAGAGAATTTGAGAGGGTTGTAAAATACCAATAGAAAATCATTTCTTACTTTGACTTTTTAGCAATAAAATAAAAATCATAATAATCTGGTATAAAAAAGTAAACCAAAATCTAAGCAAAAATAAAAGTATGCAACCCCCGGGAAATAATATATATATATATATATATATATATATATATATATATATATATATATATATATATATATATATATTAACTACCAAAAAACAAGCCATGCGCAGAGGGAGAAAAAAAAACGAAGCAGAAGTGAAACAAGTTTTAACACACAACTCTGTTTGCCATATTTGTGGCAGACTGTGCAAGTCAAATGCTGAAAATTCATCTTTGGCCCAATGGACATGGTCTGGGTCTCGCTGACGATTAACCAGAAAATTATAATGAGGTTGGTGTAGAATATTGGATGGCTTACGTCTGTAAAGACGAAGCAATTGCCATATATATATATATATTCTACATACAACATGTGACCACATGTGCTTTTACTTTGCCCTCATCAGCCGCTAACCAGAGGTGATGACACAGTTTCGGTGGCTAAAGCGGGACTGCCACCCCTGGCGCCACCAGCAGCTATTGCTGCTGGGCAAAGCAATAAATAGGATTTAAAAAAAAAAAAAAATTACCTGGCATATTCAAGGTAATTTTTTTTTTTTTTGCCATATACATGTATATGTATTTTTTTTGCCATATATATATATATATATATATATATATATATATATATATATATATATATATATATATATAGTAAGTTATGAAAATATATATGTTAATTAATCGCTATATATATTTTTATAACTTACTCTTAAAATAGCTCTACTCACGTATTGAGGTTTTAAGCTCTCTGAACCTTGGAGTAATTTACTAAATAGTCATACTAGTGATATTTGTAATAGTTCATCTAACACATTCGTGATAGTTTAACAAGTTAAAAATGTTATATGCACAAACTTTCCTTGGGATAGGTCATGTATTGTGGTAAATAAGACACATTCACTCCATCAGGTAAGTCTGCTCTCTATTTCCCCGATTGTACAAACGTGCAAAGGTTTTAATTTAACTTGAACAAACTACTTACTGTCCTCCTTTGCATAGAGGTTTCCCTCTCTTTAATCCTTTATCATAATAGTCTCTTACGTTTCAGGGACAATATATGTTGTTTCGGTAAACAAAAGTAAAATAAAAAAAAAATGATAAAGATGAAGATAGGAATGATATGAAATGAATGACCATAAAAGTCTACCCAAAGTATGATCCGTCACCTTACTCTTTAACCCATAGATGCGATGAGACGGATTCATTCTTTAACCCGAGATGCGATGAGACGGATTCATACCATCTCCAAAGTTATTAGATAAAGCAATGCGCTAGACACAACAGGCATATTTGGTTGACAGTCCACTTTACATACATAGCAGTAAATCAATTATGAATTCTATCTCTGTCACTTGAAGTTTCCATTGACATATATAATGAACTAATCTCCATCGCGCGTTTTCAGTGGTGCCGTATCTATTCTTTGCTTTGTTTTTCTTTTGACTCTTTCTAGTTGAATAGTAATGGGCGCAGAAATGCAAACAAGCCACGCACACGTGGGATTTCACTTTTGCCTCGGTTTATTCTTTCGAAAATAGACTATTTTAGAACATGTATTGGAACATACCGGCACCAAACTTCACTCAATGCAGTCACATGCGAACATTCATTTCCATAAATTGTGGATTATTTTACTGGTTTTAGAATTGTGGCTTGAAAATGAGGAAGTTGCCATCGACAGCTAGCCCATCATTATGAAGTACATATCTACTTAAATGCAGATGTCCTTGTACTTAGAAAGATATTTCTATTTCTTACTATGATAAATTGTACAATCAAATCAACTTTTTCAGTTCATAAAAAGAATTAGAAACATACTCATAATAACAAAGTATATTTTTCCCTTTGGAAAAAAAACTATCACGATTATGTGGCATTTTTTCATGATAAAATTCATAATACATATAATATAATCTTATCAATAAGGTGTTTCTTATGCCAGGGAGATCTTGCATACACAAAAGGAAAGAAAGAGCAGCGACAAAATCCAGGCATCCATTTCATTGTTCCTCCAATAATAAGAATCTAACTTCAAATATCATCATCATCATCATCATCATCATCATCAGCAGCAGCAGCAGCAGCAGTTTAATTTCCATTTTATATGCTGGAATATGTTCAATAACATATAGAAATTAAATCGACTTACAAACTAAGCTATATCTGGGCAGGTATTTATTCGTCATCTTTCTTTCAAGTCCATGTCGTTGCTGCTACTAATTACCATCAATCAAGAAAAGTCCGATTGTCGCCAGGGCAATGACTTCATGTGTGTGTATATATATATATATATATATATATATATATATATATATATATATATGTCTATATATATATATATATATGTCTATATATATATATATATATATATATATATATATATATATATATATATATATATATATATATATATATATGTCTTCCCAGATTTCCAGTATTCTCTTCTTCCTAGTATCACATTTGTAACTCGCTTGGTGTTCTCGCACCATCATTGAGTTTTTGCTGGTAACAGCCAATGAACCTCTCTGGAAATTGAATGATTAGATGTTCCAATATTCCCTAAGAGTTTTTATTACACTTCGATCTTTGCATCCTCCCAGAACCCCCAGAGCGACGTGTTTGCAACTGATTTTGTGCCACTGCGTGTTTTGTTTGTTTTATTGATTTTTAGAGGAATATTATTATATTTTACTCATATAAGTGGTCTCAGTTCCCTTAGCTTTATCTTTGTTTTATCTAAATTTTTAGCAGTGTTTACACAATGCTACTTTATTTCAACTTAATTAAGATGGGCTAATGTATGTTAGTTTACTTTACGTTAGTTTCTGCATTCTATAATTTCCTTTTATTCAGTGCAGTAGTTTGTATAATGTCAATTGTTTCTTTGATTGTAATGTCTCCTATTTTTTTAACTCATCCTGGTGCTCCTACAATTATTGATAATACCGTCATTTTCTTTCTCAAGTAATCCATTTTTCTTTCCTAAACTGTTTGTTTTCGATCTTACTCTTCTTACTTTGTATCTTGTGTTAGGTATTTTTCGAATTCCTTTTTATTGCATCAGCTTTGTAATCGTCAATAATTACGAGTATTCTGCCCCTTTTTTCATTTTTATATAGAATTGATCATCATCACTCTCCGAGTTCATTAATTTCCTGGTTCTTTAATCCCAGTTCTTGATTTCTTCTTTTAAAAGTTTATAAAAAGTTCAGATTATCTTACCAATGATGCTGTCACAGTAATAAGTTTTTTGAATCAATTTCTAGCATAAGTTAGTTTTAAGGATCTTTCTTGTTATTTTCAAATTTTCTCTTATCTCTGTTGATTTTATGCCTTTAATATCCATAATTTCCAGGAATTATGCATATGCTTAGCACCCTCATCACTTGTTATGGGAGAAGATCTATGGATTTATTGTTTAAGTTTTTCCTTCTTCATTACAATTTTTTCCATTCCAAATTCAATTTTATCAGTTTGACAAGAAAGTTCTAGCAGTTTTTAATTTTTAAATTCAGATGAATATATTCCAGCTCAAAAATTTATTGATCGAAATAAGCACCATCAGAATCAACACACTTTTGCCAATGCAAAACAAGTCTATTTATGCCAATAATGTAAAAATCTTGTGTTCTGGTAGCGATGAAGTTGCTGATGGCGTTTTTGATACTGTGTAGATTTTTTAAGCATTTCTCATGCAGAAAGTTGTTGAGATGCCTGAAAAAGTGGCATTCGATAGTTGAGAGATATGGAGAGTATGGCGGATGAGACAGAGTTTCATAGCCCAATTTGTTCAACTACTGTAGGGTCGGAATAGCAACGTGCGGTCGGACATTGTCATGGAGGAGAATTGGGCATTTTTCTGTTGACTAATGTTGGGTCTTGTTGTTTCTGATGCATTTCATCCATTGTTGAAAGTACTTTTCTGCCTTAATGATTTCGCCTGCATTCAAAAAACTGCAATGGATCGCAGATCACCAAACAGTCGGCATGACCTTCTTTTGGTGCAACTCTGACTTTGGGAAATGTCATGAAGATTCGTCCGCATCTGACCACTGAGCTGAGCGTCTCCAGTTGTCGTAAAGAGGGCACTTTTCATCGCAAGTCACAACCTGCTTGAGAAACGGGTTATTTTTGTTGCATACAAGACGGGAAGATGACATTTTATAACGTTTCTTTTGGTTGTCATTCGATTCGTGTTGCACCTATTTATCAAGTTTTTGTGTCTTTCAAATCTCTCTCAAGTTGTTGAAAATCATTATATATATTATGTCTAATTCAGAAGCAGTGTCTCGAACAATTGTGTATGGATTGACTTCAACTAAGGCTCTTAATTTCTTAATTGATCGTTGTGAACATCCGATGACCGACCACTATGTTCATCATCTTCAAAACTCTCTTCGCCCCACATAATTTCTTAAACCACGTTCAGTAGTGATTCCTGGGCCAAACGCTTTGTTGATATTGCAAGCTGTTTTAGCAGCTTTTCGACTTAGCTTAAACGGAAATAAGAAAATTGTGCAATTTTGCTTTTTTTCCATCTTGTATTCAACGTTCTGAAAAGAAGACATGATTGTAATTTAAAAGATTAGATAGACCGAAAAACGCTTTTTAAGAATTGTATATAAAGTAAAAGTATTATAACGAGAAAGACATCATTTGAAATCAAAATTAAAAATTCAGCAAGAACTTTCTTGTCATCTTGCTAATATTCTGGCTAAAGATTCTAGTTAATAACTTGCAACATTAATACCTATGCACTTAAGTCGAATTTCATTTATATAGATTTTGATAATTCTCCAAAATGAAAAAGGCGGAGGATGAATCAACAAATGGTAAATGCCAAGAATAGTTTTGTAAATCAACTTTGATCTCTTGAAAATCAAGTCAAACGTGAAGCATTTTACATTCCATTAATTGCAAACAACCAAATACAGAAGACCTGAATTAGGTATCCTGCCAAGATATCATTTACAATCCATCATCTAATTTTGATAATACTCTTATCTTCTGTTTTCCCCTTTGTAAATAGAATCAGTGCATTTCTAGTTTAAAGTAATAGAACAGTAATATCTCATTTTCTTTTGAAATTAGGAATAAAAATGATTTTAATTTAGTCATAGTTTTACATAAATATGTCAAAATTTAATCTATAGAACATAAATATGTTAAAAATTAAATCTGCAGAAATCAAGACACAACTCCACTAAACCGTCTGTTTAGAATTTTTATTTCAATATGGATGAAATTTATGACATGATTTTGATTTTAGAAAATTTAAGGTATCAACTTAAAATAAGAAATTGAAATTCAGAACTTCCTGTGTAAGCTATGGATGCAAATTCGAAATGCTGAATATTTAAATAATAGAAACCATTTAAAATACCCCCCCCCAAAAAAAAATAAAATTTTGCAAATAATTACTTTATATTGAATAATTATTGTAAAAATTTCACGAAATCGGATTTCACCTCGTTTTTGTCCCCTTTGCATGAAACTAAAATTAAACAAACTCTAGCTCACAATAAAAACCCATACAATAGAAACCATTTAAAATATCCCCCCCCCAATACTTAGCAACTCTGAACTAAAATGCATAATGATCAGCTTTGTACTTTGCTTTATGCTTGGGTACCCACTTTGCAGTGGATATTGTAAAAGTTGCACCAAATATGACCTTAAACTTTGACCTTGAACTCGAAAAATGGTGTGCACGATCCCTAGGTAAGGGACCATCATCAGATTTGGTCATGATCGGTTCAGTAATGTGGGCTGTAGGAGAGTTGTACACACACACACACACACACACACACACATACACACACAAACATGCATACACACAGAGGAACTACTTGTTATTATGCCATTTCAATTGAAAAAAATCTGTTTTCAAAAATATGTGCCGAAGAGTGGTTCTGCAGAATCAAATTGACTCTTGGTGGCATAAGGAGTTCAACTGGTGTTTTGTTGAATGAAGCAATATTTATGTAGAGGCATATCCATTTATGAAATAGCAATGAATCAGAACACAGAAATGAAATAAATAACCTTGTGACACATTTTGCTCTGGTGAGGAAGCAAATAAATACCAATAGCAGCTCCTTATGTTTGCGAGCTAAGACTGACTGGAAACAATGTCGAAATAAGCGGAGAGCACATGCAGCACCTGGAATTCCAAAATGGTCACCCATTTTAGTAATAACCAAGCTTAACGTTGCTTAACTCTGGAGATTTGATGGGGACTGATGTGTCAACGTGATTATGCTGTATATACCTCATGTTAAATGAATCATATAAAATAGGTATTTTGTTTTAGTATTAAGTAATTTTATAAGGGTTGTTATAACATAAAAGAGAGAACCGAAAAGACATGGTAAATATGAACAGTAGAAATGTTGAGAAAAAAATCTGTAAGGATATTTTGAAAGGATTGTCTAGAAAGTCTAACATTACTCAGAAGAATTCGGTTGACAGAAATAAATGTCACTTGCTTCAGCATTGATGACATAATGTGATGATATCAATTCGCATTCTATGTATCCACTCAGCTTTTGGTATCCACAAAACAATTGTCTGAACTTTAAACAATGGCATTTATGTAAGAAAAATACTTTTGTCAGCTGAGCTAAAATGCTGTTGCAGTTTTGTTTAAAATAAATCAAGTATTTTAGACAAAAACACAGTTATAAAAATTTAACAGAAAATTGCCGGCAAGGCAGATATTTATTCTAATTTTGTTTTGAATGTCAAACTTCTCTCCTTTCAGCAACAACGCCCTGGTCCTCGTTTTGCCTGAGTTGAAAATAATGGCTTTCTTTCCTTGAAGAAAGCCTCTTACCTTGATAAGTACCAAGAACTAACGTTCACTTCGGACCTAAAATGGAAATCTTGCATTAAATCGGTTAGACAAGATAGGAGGAGAAGCTAAAGGGTCGGATAGGTGCTAGATTTTTTTAGAATGTCCCACTTTCAACTGGCTAGGTCAAAAGGATAGGAAATAGTTTGAAATTAGGGTCAAACTAGGCGGGTATGGAAGTTGAACACTTCCTTCAAGGAACCTATATCTAAAATTTCAAGTGTTTAGACTCAAAATTTGCGGAGGAGTTTGGTAGAGTTTTCAAAGGTCAAATCGTTGAACTTTGATCCATTAACAGCCAAATTTCTGGCCGAAAACGGATCACTAAGATTTTGCCAAATCTTAGTATCCTGTATATCAAATTTCGAGCCTGTAGACTGAAAATTGATAGAGTTATTGCGTAGGGAAATGTACACACACAGACACACAGACATACAAACACACAGACACGTTCAGTTTTATAGATATTCTAGCAATTCCGCCCGGCTTTGCTCGAGCCCTATGTACTGTTCATAATTTTATGTGCATTTGATTGTTAAGGGGTCAAAGTTCAACAATTTGACCTTTTAAAACCCTACACAACTACTCCACTAATTTTGGGTCTAAACACTTGAAACGTAAGATGTAGGTTACTTGGATATGGGTCAAGCTTTGTAATTTGATTTGAGCCCAAAAACAATAAATATTAAGGGGTCAAAATTGAGGTCAAAGTTTAAAAAAATGTGACTTCTGTGGTCTTTACCAAATTACTCAGACAATTTTTGTCTAAACATTTGAAATTTTGCATAACATGTATTCAAACATACGGCAAGCGTTTTAATCGGTTTGGGGCCGAAAATTTTGCTGCCAATCGGTCAAAGTTTACAAAATTTGACCTTTGCAGTTTCTAGCAAACTACTCAGCCAATTTTGGGGTCTAAACATTTGAAATTCTACTTTAAGGGTATTCAGACAATGACAAGCTTTTTAATCAGTTTTGGGGCGAGAATTTGGCAAAAGTGAAAGAGCTTACCTTTGTAGACTCTACCAAACTCCTCCAACAATTTTAGGTCTAAGCACTTGAAATTTTAGATGTAGGTAACATGGACATGGATCAAACTTTTTAATTTGATTTGAGACCCAAACGATAAATGTTAAGGGGTCAAAATTGGGGTCAAACCTAAAAAAAAATTACCTCTGCGGTCTCTACCAACTTTTCTCTATGGTCGTTAAGGAAGCCTATCCATCTATATATATATATATATATATATATATATATATATATATATATATATAAACGTGAAAGTGTCTGTCTTTCTGTCTGTCTGTCTGTCTTTCTGTCTGTCTGTGTACATTTCCCTACACAATAACTCCGTCAATTTTCAGTCTACAGACTCAAAATTTGATATACAGGGTAGAGAGATTTGGGAAAATCTTTGTAATCCATTTTCGGCCAGAAATTTGGCTTTAAGGGGTCAAAGTTCAACAATTTGACTTTTGAGAACTCTACCAAACTCCTCCGCCAATTTCGGGTCTAAACACTTGAAATCTTAGATATAGGTTCCTTTAACATGGATCTAACTTGATTTGAGCCCAAAACAATAAATGTTAAGGGGTCATAATAGGGTTCAGAGTTAAAAGAAAATTCACCTCTGCAGTCTCTACCAAATTACTAAAGACAATTTCTGGTCTAAACATTTGAAATTTTATATAAAGTATATTCACAGATAGGGCAAGCTTTTTAATCGCTTTGGGTCGAAAATTTGAGCGACAAATATATAAATCTATGTATGTATGTTTGCATGTCTGCGTAAAACTTTCGACAGAGGCGACGGATTTTCACAAGATCAGTATCGTTTTTAAGCTCGACCCTTCAGACGACAAATACCGAAAAATTGGCTAAAAATATTAATTACTTTACCCTCAACTGAGCACTTTTCTACAGGGATGGGTCGCTTCTTTCGCTGATATTTTTAAAGTCATCCTCTCTTTTCGATTGTTTTCCCTTAATTTTTACCTATGTTACTTCCGGTTTGGCGGTGGTCGTAACAGCAAAGACGTCACGTTTTTTTATGTTCCTTTCCTCCTTCACGGTACAGGTTCAAACCTACCTTGCTATTAAAACTTTTTTTTTTGTGCTCAACACACACCTCCAAACATCCGGGCAATGCCGGGCACCCATGTTAGTTATATAGAAAGGTATTACCGTACATGTGCACACTTTTTAACATATACATATGCACATAAGGTTATGAACAATACATCGGGTCCAAGTAAAGCTGGGCTGAACTGCTGGTATATATTTATCTATTGTTTCCATATATATTTATGTATACGTATATATGTTTGTTTAACAAATTTTGCCTACCAAACTCCAAGAGTTTTTGCTCTACAGACTTCATAAATAAGGTATTTGAATCCATGCAAAACTTTATATTTGGGTTTTAGCTCGGAAAAATCAGTGCAAAAGTGTGAAACTTAAAAAAAATACAATTTGCCAGGTGAAGGTCGAATGCCGGCATTACGAATGCATAACGTAGTTGCTATTGGTTCATATTTTAATTTTTAGCCTTGCAGTAAACATGTTTTCATCGCCCAGTCATTAATGGCAGAGGCAAAATAAATCGTGAGCTGAACGTTTTGGTTTCGATACTAGGTGGTGGCGCATGAGTCTTTTTTTTTATAGTTTTTAAATCATTATTATATATTGCATCCAATCTATCTATCTATATCTATAAAAGTGAAAATGTCTGTCTGTCTTTTCTCTATGGTAGTTAAGGAAGTCTATTATACAGAAAGGCATTACTTTACATATTCACACTTTTTAATATATACATATGCACATAACCTTATGAACAGTACATAGGGCCCGAGCAAAGCCGGACTGAATTGCTAGTCTATATATCTATAAAAGTGAACGTGTCTGTGTGTGTGTCAGTGTGTCAGTGTGTCTGTGTGTGTGTCTGTGTACATTTCCCTACACAATAACGCTGTCAATTTTTAGTCTACAGACTCGAAATTTCATATACAGAGTACTGAGATTTGGGAAAATTGATGTGATCGGTTTTTGGCCAGAAATTTGGCGATTAAGGGGTCAAAGTTCAACGATTTGACCTTTGAGAACTCTACCAAACTCCTCCGACAATTTTGGGTCTAAACACCTGAGATTTTAGATATAGACATGGATCTAACTTAATAACTTGATTTGAGCCCAAAACAATAAATTTTAAGGGATCATAATAGGGGTCAAAGTTAAAAAAATTAACCTCTGTGGTCTCTTCCAAATTACTCAGACACTTTCTGGTCTAAATATTTGAAATTTTACATAAAGGGTATTCAGAGATATGGCAAGCTTTTTCATCGGTTTAGGTCGAAAATCTTTAGTTACCAATATATAAATGTATGTATGTATGTCTGTTGGCATGTCTGCCTTAAACTTTCAATAGAGGCGACGTATTTTAGCAAGATTAGTATCGTTTTAAAGTTCGACCTTTCATACGACAAATATCGAAAAATTGGCTAAAAACATTATTATCCTATCCTTCAACTAGGCACTTTTCTACAGGGGGGGTCACTTTTTCACCGCTATTTTTTAAAGTTATCCTCTCCTTTAGATTGTTTAGCCTTAATTTAAAAAAATGTCGCTTCCGGTTTGGCGGTGGTCGTAACAGCATGAACGTTAGGTTTTACCCCATTCTTTTCCTACTTTGCGGTACGGGTTCGAGCCTGCCTTCCTACTACAACTTTTTTTTTTGCTCAATATACACATCCAAACACCCGGGCAACGCCGGGCTGAAATGCTAGTGTATCTATAAAAGTGAACGTGACACTGTGTGTGTGTGTTTGTGTGTGTGTGTGTGTGTGTGTGTGTGCATTTTCCAATGCAATAACTCTGTCAATTTTTAGTCTGTAGACTCGAAATTTGATATACAGGGTACTGAGATTTGGGAAAATCTATGTGATCCATTTTTGGCCAGAAATTTGGTTGTTAAGGGGTCAAAGTTCGTTGATTTGACCTTTGAGAACTCTACCAAATTTCTCCGACAATTTTGGATCTAAAGTTTAGATATAGATTCTTTGGACATGGATCTAACTTAATAATTCGACTTGAGCCCAAAACAATAAATGTTAATGAGTTATAATAGGGGTCCAAGTTAAAAAATTTGACCGTCTTTTTTTGTTTTGTTTTTTTTTGCTAACATGCTAACATACACCTCCAAACACCCGGGCAACGCCGGGCTGAAATGCTAGTATATCTATAAAAGTGAAAATGTCTGTCTGTCTGTCTGTCTGTGTGTACATTTCCTGAAGCAAAAACTCGGTCAATTTTAAGTCTACAGACTAGAAATTTGATATACAGAGTACTGAGATTTGGGAAAATCTATGTGATTGGATTTCGGCAAGAAATTTGGCTGTTAATGTGTCAAAGTTCAACGGTTTGACCTTTGAGAACTCTACTAAACTCCTCTGCCAATTTTGGGTATAAACAATTGCAATTTTAGATATAGGTTTCTTGGACATGGCTCTAACTAAATAACTTTATTTGAGCCCAAAACAATACATGTTAAGGGGTCATAATAGGGGTCAAAGTTAAAAAAAAATGTTTACCTCTGTGGTCTCTACCAAATTATTCAGGCAATTTCTGGTCTAAACATTTGAAATTTTACATAAAGTGTATTCAGAGATAGGGAAATCTTTTTTATCGCTTTAGGTCGAAAATTTGAGCTACCAATATATAAATCTATGTATGTATATTTGCATCTCTACCTAAAACTTCCGACAGAAGCGACGGATTTTTACAAGATCAGTATCGTGTTTAAGCTCGACCCTTCAGACGACAAATACCGAAAATTGGCCAAAAACATTAATTTCTTCACCCTCAACTGGGCACTTTTCATCAGGGATGGGTCGCTTTTTTCGCCAAAATTTTCGAAAGTCATCCTCTCTTTTTGATTGTCTAGCCTTAATTTAAACCTACATCACTTCCGGTTTGGCGGTGGTCGTAGCAGCAAAGACGTCACGTTTTTTCTCGTTCTGTTCATCCTCTGCCGTATGGGTTCGATCCTGCCTTCCTACTACCACTTTTTTTTTTTTGGCTCAATACACCACACCTCCAAACACCTGGGCAATGCTGGGCACCCAGGCTAGTATATCTATAAAAGTGTACGTGCCTGTGTGTCTGTCTGCCTGTCTGTCTGTCTGTGTACATATCACTACACAATAACTCTGTCAATTTTCAGTCTCCAGCCTCGAAATTTGATATACAGGGTATTCAGATTTGGGAAAATCTTTGTAATCCGTTTTCGGCCAGATATTTGGCTGTTAAGTGGTCAAAACACCACTTTTTTTTTGCTCAACACACACCTCCAAACACCGGGCAACACCGGCATCGATGGTAGTATATATATATATATATATATATATATATATATATATATATAAGTGAAAGTGTCTGTCTGTGTGTGTACATTACCATATGCCATAACTCTGTCAATTTTAAATTGCATTCAAAATTACAGACTCGAAATTTGATATACCGGGTACTGAGATTTGAGAAAATTGATGTGACTGGAGTTCGGCCAGAAATTTGGCGATTAAGGGGTCAAAGTTCAAAGATTTGACTTTTGAGAACTCTACCAAACTCCTCCGACAATTTTTGGTCTAAACATTTGAAATTTTAGATATAGGTTCCTTGGAAATGGATCTAACTTAATAACTTGATTTGAGCCCGAAACAATAAATTTTAAGGGGTCATAATAGGGGTCCAAGTTTAAAAAATTGACCGCTTTTTTCTTTTTTGCTCAACATGCACCTCCAAATACCCGGGCAACGCTGGGCTTAAATGCTAGTATATCTATAAAAGTGAAAGTGTCTGTCTGTCTGTGTGTGTATGTGTCTGTGTGTGTACATTCCCCTACGCAATAACGCTGTCAATTTGAAGTCTACAGACTCGAAATTTGATATGCAGTGCACTGAGATTTGGGAAAATCGATGTGATCGGTTTTTGGCCAGAAATTTGGCTGTTAAGGGGTCAAAGTTTAACGATTTGACCTTTGAGAACTCTACCAAACTCCTCCGACAATTTTGGGTCTAAATACTTGAAATTATAGATATAGGTTCCTTTAACATCTACCAAATTACTCAGACAATTTCTGGTCTAAACATTAGAAATTTTACATAAAAGTTAAAAAATAATTGGTCTCTTCCAAATTACTCAGAAAATTTCTCGTCTAAATATTTGAAATTTTACATAAAGGGTATTCAGAGTTAAGGCAAGCTTTTTCATCGGTTTAGGTCGAAAATCTTTAGTTACCAATATATAAATGTATGCATGTATGTCTGCATGTCTACCCAAAACTTTCGGCGGAGGCGACAGATTTTACCAAGATCAGTATCGTTTTAAAGTTCGACCTTTCAGGAGGGGGTCTGCAGGAGGGGGTCACTTTTTTCGCCAATATTTTTTGAAAGTTATCCCCTCCTTTAGAATGTCTAGCCTTAATTTTAAAAAATATAGCTTCCAGTTTGGCGGTGGTCGTAACAGCATAGACGTCAGGTTTTTACTCCGTTCTTTTCCTCCTTCGTGGTACGGGTTCGAGCTTGCCTTACTACTACCACTTTTTTTTTTGTTCAACAGACACATCCAAACACCCGGGCAACGCCGGGCTGAAATGCTAGTATATATATATATATATATATATATATATATATATATATATATATATAATAATTATTAATATTCTTCTTCTTCTTCTTCTTCTTCTTATTATTATTATTATTATTATTATTATTATTATTATTATTATTATTACTACTATTATTAAAAAAAACACTTAATTTGGGAATTTTAAGTAGGACAACCCTGGTATGAATATGATATTATGGTGATTGAGAGCACTAGCTTAGTCAACAAAGGTACAGTGATAAGGATAACCATTTTAAAAATAATATTTAGGAATTTTGTGACAAAAAATATGCTACTTTGTATTTGAGTGAGAGAGTAAATAACTGTGTTGAATATATTTATGTATTGTTTTTATAGATAAAAATTATTAGAAATTATGTTTTCAAACAAACATTCACTTTGCACTAATACTTTTATTGTACAACATCCAAAAAATGTTACTTAGCTTTTAAAATGTGTAATTTTTTTTATGTTAATGTCATGTTATACTAGTTTATTAAAATTTGTAAAATGTTGTTTCATTCATTAAGATAATCATCATATACAAACAAACCGGTTCTTGTTAGATCATCAAAGTTAGGCACTGTTGAGCTTACTCAGTACTTAAATAGGTAACTATTTAGGAATACAAAATGCTGTATGTGTTCGCCATTTACCTCTGTATTGTTTTCAGTCATCCTGGACTTCTCCTTCCCACTGGAATCATGTAGTTTCGACTAGGAGAAAGTAGTGGTTAGAGATTGCCCAACCCTTGCTTCACAATTTAATGTGTGTCATCCATCATCACTACAAGGTGGATAAACGGTCCTTACTGTTCTGACGGAGGAGCATCCAAGGTCTTCATCAAGACTATATCATCGTCTTGAGAAAAGGATCAAGGGAACATCTACACATCTGGCCTTCGAGATAAACATTAAAATAATGTTCATCATTTTCTTTCTCTCACCAATTTCTTTTATCTAGTTTAATTATAAAACGCAGCTATTTGTTTGTTTTTTTTCTACATTAAATAAAAATCTTACCAATTCAATCATTATCCTTAAATATTACATTCGTTACCATAACAATTGGGAATGTTTGTATCTATTACTTGAAGGTCTCATAGAATAGTTAATGCCAATTTTATTAGATTTAAAGATGGGCAAAATAATATGTGTGGGAAAAAGAAAATGTATCTTTCTTTTTTGCCACGCCCACGTTTCTCACAATGTTCAGTTTACCAGCCAATGTATATTCACACGAAAATCTAAGATAACAAAGTGGGTGACTTGAAGATGTCGGTGAGTGAACATAGTGGTTCGATGAAGTCATCCATAAAACAAGTCTGTGAATATTCCTGGAAAAGAAATAAAACCAAATAATTTGAGGAGTGTCAAATTTCGAATGCGTAATGTTCCCACAGGCTTCATATTTTTATCAGTTGAATAAACTGGGGATGAGAATTTGGGAAGGAGCCATGTTTAATTGGTGAGATTTACAGATCGGTTTTAATAGAAAATAAATATTGAATGCATAGATAAATTCCTTTATGTTGAAAAAGTCAGGGGTTTTTTTTTTAATTTAGAAACTTCAGTAATTTCACGTTGTTTAAAATCAAAATGGTATGTTTCAATGAAATTTTAATTAAAAACGTTGACGTTTAGCAGCTTAAATTAATGAGATAAAAAAATGAAACACTGGATGTCACTTACTTCATGGTGACAAACGTCTAATTTTGTGGAGACAACGTTAAGATAGGCGGAAGTGGATTGAGAAAGGGGAAATTATAGGGAGAAAGAGATTAGAAACCCAAGAAAATAAAGTGGAATTTTGTTTTCATTCTTGTGAACTAACAAACCATGTGACAGTTGAAAGAAGAAAAAAAAGAGGAAGAGAAAGAGGATAATGATGACGACGATGACGACGACGACGAGAAGGAGGAGGAGGAGGATGAAGAGGAAGAGGGGACAGTTGAGAGAATATGAAGGAAGATAAGGACAGCTGGGAGAAAGAGAAAACGAAGGCTGAGGAAGAAACTTGCGAGAAAGAGAACAAAAGAGAAAAAGAAGAAAGTAAGGAAACAAGAAATCGAGAAAGACCACCGGACTAGAACTGCTCACCCCCTATTGATACATCTCTGTTGATTTATAATATTTTTGTTTCCTTTCACACGACATGTTTATAAATGTCAAATATCATTAGCTGTGTACCAATAGTCATGCTAAAAGCTGAGTATCTCAAAGTATTAACACGTGCAATGCATCACTGTTTCTACAAGCAAACACACCCGTTCCGTTCACTATTCGCCCTTTTTCAGTTTTACTAGCGTCACAGTTAAGCTGTAAATTCACACTATTTACAACATGGATTACTTCAGTATCTCTGTTTACTTGCCTCCCTTTTTTTTACATAGGTATCATCGCTTATCAAGGCCAAGAGACCACTCGAGGATAAGGGTTAAAGAGTGTACAGTAGAAATTGGACAATATAGTAATCGTTTGTAATGGAAATTCGGTAAATTTGTTAACTTATATGTAACGGCTCATCAAAAACTTGTTTACATTAGACTTGAAGACAACCATATTGTAGTCAGCTGGAAAGCAGGGAAACGGAAGACAATTCCATAGGCGTGCAGTTCTAAGAAAGAAGCTTTGCTCATGGAATCTACGTTAAGCACAGACAAAGAGTGAGGGTAATTATTGATAGTGTTTTCAGTTAGATGGGTGTTTCTTGTGAAAGTTTGGCGAGGGGGGACCATAGAGTGAAGCTCAGTCGAGCATCTACCATGAAAATAACGATAAAGCAGAGACAAACTCGGAACATCTCTTCTGTGAGAAAGACGTTGCAGGGAAGCGAAAAGGACATCCCCTACGAGGCTACAAAGTCTATTTTGAACTCTACAAGGCAGGATAAGTCCTTTCTAGCAGCTCCTGCCCAGATGTGGCAATAGTACTCCAACCTTGGATGTACCTGGCTCTTATATAGATAGAGAATTGCATCAGTAGTGAGATATCTACTGGATTGATAGAAGGATCCTACCATTTTTCCAGCGGCCTTGGCAACGGATTTAATGTATGTGTTCCATTTCAGATATGGGGTAAAAGTCAAGCCCAGAAGCTTGTCAAAACATGAGGCCTCCCCAAGACGAGAGTCATTCATTTCAATTGATGCCAGATGGGGATCAGAGCGTTGATGATTTAAAGATAAAAGCTTGGGACAGAGTTACTCACAAAGTATGCTTTTAATGTGAGGAAAATCCAGTTCTAACAAAAATAACTGTCTAGACTGGAACACAATTTAACATTGCCTCATTCCAGAAGGATTTTTCCTTTATTATCTAAGGACAGAAACGATAAAATTTTGTGTCAGAGTAGATACTACACTTTGCTCCTAGCCAAAGGTGTTTACAAGAATTAATTGTTCTGTATTTTGGTTGTCTTCGGCATCTTTTGGACTATTGTTGTCATCTTGAGTATTATTCTCACAATGGTACGACCAATATAACCTCTGATCTTCTGTTGGGGCATCTTGTTCAACTCAGGAAATTTTATGTGAAACTCTAAAATTTGTACAAATTTCAAAAGGTATCCTTTATTTAAAGTATTGCTCTCGAATTTTGAACAGAACTCTGTATTTAATTGTGGAGGTAGTTTACTCTTGTTCCATCAGCCATTACTGAATAAAAGTCTGAAGTAATTCATAATTGTATTTTTAGTATCGCCGATACGAAGGATTGAACCATCAACTCCCAGAAGATTGTCACTTAGAATTAATTATTACTTAAAACTTTTAGACGTTACATTTCGTTCTGTTTGCTAATTATTTGCAGATAGTAACTATTAAATTAATTGTCATGATAGACATTGTAATGAGAAAACGGCACAGCCAAGTTAAAATGATTGTTTAAATAAGGTTTGTGTAAGATATTGAATTAAAATGTCTGTTTTCTTTTGGCAGTTATCGAGGCAGGTTTAGCTGTTTGTCTGCTGAAAAGAAAAAGGAATGACATGCTTTTTGTTTTGTGAACTGACGAAGTTTCGTCTTTCCACTTCTCATATAAATTTGATTTTTATGTGTTTCGTCATTTCGTCTACTGAGTTTACATCTACTATTTTCATGGATATTGTCTATTTTAGCTTTAATGTAGTTTTATCTGATTGAATTCAGTTCTCTTTTCAAGTGTTTTTTTCACAGCCCATGTGCAATTTCCTTGGTTTATCATGGCCATGTAGTTCCCTTTTTCTTACTTTATTCTTTTCCAACTTTTGTTATTCCCTGTTTTATCCTTCTATATTTTCAGTTAGTCTAGTTTTTGGACGTCGCGAATTAGTCTCTATGTTGTTCAAGCAATATTCAGTAACGTAGTGTTCTCATTCTTCTTTTTTTTTTGACATCGAGATTCAATATCACCCTTCAACTGTTGAGTCATGTGCCTAGTCACAAATTTCCAGGCTCTTTGTCTGAGTTCTTTTATTTAATTTGTAATTTATTTTGAGTATCTTCTCTGGCATACAACCTAAACTTTTATTTCTTTCGTTAGTTTTCTATCATATAATTTAGTTTCAAGAAATTTTCTTCCTTTTCTCGGGCTTTCTATTTTATTGTCTGTTTTATATGAGTGAATGACGTCATTATTATAGAAAACAGTAGAATAGACAGGTGAATTTTGCCGTGTGTTTTTTTTACTAGTCATTGATATCGTCTTGGTTTTGGGATTATATTGATTATCCGGACTACTATTTTCATCTTGAATGTGATTTTCACAATGTTTCAACCATTGTAACCTCTCACCTTGTTCAGGGGCGTCTTGTTGTTTTTACTTCATTCAGTGTCATCCATCCATCCAGTGTGGCCGTAGCTGAGACTGAACTCACTACACAAGTTTGTAGTGTAATTCAAATCTTGTCGGTAGCTGAATAATTGATGCTTCGCCAGAGCTATCAAGGGTATTTTTTATCGTGATTTTTATCACGAGATGGGGTGCCTACCATGGCTCAAGAGAGTCCCATCTACCCTCGAGAGAAGGATAGACCACGCCAGTTTCTCAACCTGGTATTTTATCTCACGGTACATACAGCGCTTCGTCTTCCCAAATGGTCACCCATTTGGTACAGGCCAGGTTCAACGTTGCTTAACTTCGGTGATCTGGCGAGAACCGGTATGTCAATGTGATTGTACCGTATATTCGGTATCATACAATCGATATACAATGCATGTCATTTGTACAGTTTGTTATTTTTCAGCATCTATTTCATTTCTGAAGGGAAAGCCCACGGTTATTAAGCGAATTATAGATCTCTTCACTCAATTGTTAATATTTTTACATAATCGGAAAGCAGGTTATGGGTCTGTAATTCCTTGGGATATTTTTTCCCTTTTACAGTCTTTTTGGATTAACAAGATTCTCCATTTAGTCATCCACTTCAGTATGTCTATTTCATATATACATCTTCTTTTAGTTTGTTGCTAATATGTCATGTGGAGTTAATATTATTTATTCATCAAAAGTTTTCATACAGGTTATTATCAATAATTACTCATTATCTGGGGGTTAAGTGACAAAATTCTCTGAATTTCCGGCACTCTTAATTTGATAACTGCTGCAAGTCATTTACCATTATCGCAACAGTCGCTTACCATCTTGTTGACATCCTTCGTTATAAAATAAAAAGAAAAATAGTAAAGAGGTTTTATTTGTGGGAATATACTCTTTACCTTAATTGTTATGAGTCTTCACAACTTGGCAAAATAATAAGCCATTTTGTTTTGTCTGCCATGTTTGTTCTGATTTTGAAATGTTTTTTTTTATATTATTATTGTTGTTCTAAATGAACAAACAATCTGAATTTATCATCCACAGTTAATCATTTTGAAATACAATAGTGGAAAACAAAACAAAGTAGTAACCAAGTAAATATCGAAAGAATAGACTGGCTCTTGAATGACAGTTAAAAGAATGGAAGTAACAGCTGTCTTTTGTTATTTGTTCGCTTTATGTAGACAATGACAACAGAATATTGATGTTTATTAATATATTCAGAGCGTACAGTAAAATAAAAAGTTTATATATATATATATATATATATATATATATATATATATATATATATATATATATATATATATATATATATATACTAACAAGGCGCCCGGTATTGCCCGGCCGTAAAATACACTTAAATACGATATTTTAATGAATGCAGATTTCCAATTTATTATTATATTATATTGGACCCAATATATAGTAATGATTTAAAAAGTTTAAAAAATTGACTCGTGTCCCACCACTGAGAATCGAAACCAAAACGTTTAGCTTAAGATTAACTTTTTCATTTGATGTTAATACCTGACCGATGAAAACGTGTTTGCTGCAAGGCTAAAAATTAAAACATGAACCAACAGCTATTACTTTATACATGCATATTCGTAATGCCGTCGTTCAACCTTTACCTGGCAAATTCCCTTTTTTAATTTTCACACGTTTGCACCGAATTTCGCAATCTAAAACCCAAATATAAAGTTTAACATTGGTTGGAATATCCTATATATCAAGTTTAATGTCTGCAGACCAAAAACTGACATAGGAGTTTGGTAGACAAAAGTTTTTAAATAAAAATATATACGTAAAGAGTTTTGTCTTTCTATAAACTTTTACATTTTTTTATTTTACGTAATAGTGAACTAAAGATGATCATTCCATAAGAAAACTGAAAAAAATAGGGAATTAATTAAAATGAATGTTTAAAAGAATATGCAAATTAGCTAGACCTTTTGCCGATGAATGCAATTCCACGAACCATATGGAACAAAGTTGTATTTTCTTTTTAAATAAATAAAAAAAGGATTTGTTCATATGAATATCAATATATAAAAACTCAAATTTATAGGAGTTTAATTTCGTGTTATAGGAGAAAAACTCGGTGTTTAATAACTTGTGAAAGAGCATATATATATATGCAGATACTCTACATGATTTATACTTGAGTAATATTTATGTAAAAGTTTATAGAAAGACAAAACTCTTTATATATATATATATATATATATATATATATATGTGTGTGTGTGTGTGTGTGTGTGTGTGTGTGTGTGTGTGTGTGTGTGTGTGTGTGTTTAATTGACCATATTCATTAGTATGATCCTTGATTGATACCTTTGGTTTCACAGTAAAAAATGGAAATTGAGCCTGAAAATCAAAAACACTGTTTGCACTTAATTCTTTCATCAACACTTTGATCGTGTAAGCCACTAGCTTTTGCCTCTTGAACTGAGTTTTCCATATTTTCATGAAATGGAAGGTATCGATGGAAGATCACATTGACTAATACTTGAAATAAATTACATGTACTATTTGTCTTGTATTAGCAAAACAAAACGATCCACACACTTGATCGTAAGTTAAATTAGTTAATATGTATAATTTTATTTAAATGCGTCTACTGGAGATCCTAAGGTTTTGTTCGTCTATTTTCCGAGAATTAGAGAAAATTCTACATTAAAAATATCCAGGCAGCGTTATCAAATAAGTATATGTAGTATTTTAAGAAAAGAATACACGCAAATACATACATACATACGTAAATTTAGTGGCCAAATGTTTATATAAATAGAAATTTGAGGAGTTCGTTTGTGAGGACCGATCCATGGGTCAGAGGGAAGAACTGCCAACTATCAACTTGGTAGTTGTAGGTTCGCGATGGTCGTTAGACTAGCCGCACTAGACAGCTGTGATACAACGAAACTGTGTGTGATGATAATTTTATGCATATATATAGATATGTATATATATATGTGTGTGCATATATAAACCCTATGTATCGCTTTATTGCAGGTCAATATTTTTTTAATTTTGAAATTGCTATAAAACGCAAAGGTATGAAATTTGATACACTAAAAGAGCATAACAAGATGCCTTATCTCCCTGATTTTTGTGAAATTTGAACAAATTTTTGCAAGTTATGCTATTTTTTCTATTTTCTGGTAATTTTAGGTGTGTATCACTTTATTGCAAGTGTCTAAAAATGTATATTTTTGGTAATAAAACAATATTCTAATTTCATATTTCTATTTATATGAAATATCCAGTAGCAATATTAACTAAAAACATATCCAGTAACAATATTAACTAAAAACAAGAACGAATTTCACGTTTTTTTTTTGTTTAAGGAAATATTTATTTTTGAACATAACTCCCATGCTTCTAAATCACTTTGAATAGCGTCTTGTCAACTGATGATGTCAATCGACGGATTTGAGATATGTGAACTTCCAAAATCTTCCTCCAAAATTCATCCTTCGACGAAAATTGAACACCTCCTTCATAAACTTTCATCTTTATTATTGACCAGAGCTGCTCAATTGGGTTTATATCTGGAGAACAAGGTGGCCATGTCATCAAATTTTCTCTACTAATGCCTAATGACTTGAGGAAGGATGTTGTAGCCTTGGCTGAGTGGGATGGCGCATTGTCGTACATAAAAATCAGTTTTCAGTGACATGCCAATGGAAGGTCATCAAGCCAGAGTGACAAATACTCGTTTAAAAATAAAATATAAGACTGGCTTGTAAGTATGACACCTTCTGTCAGTCGAAATGGTCCAATTAGTTAATCATAGATTATTCCAGCCAAAAACATGACAGCTCCACCTCCCTT
This sequence comes from Euprymna scolopes, assembly GCF_053919585.1. Lineage (NCBI taxonomy): Eukaryota > Metazoa > Mollusca > Cephalopoda > Sepiida > Sepiolidae > Euprymna > Euprymna scolopes. The sequence continues at coordinate 75,354,380 of NC_136499.1, read as the reverse complement.
TTGGCGACGGAATAGATGAGGTGTAGGTGTAGGGTATACAAGAGAACTTCAAACTTTAGCCGACCTATCTAGCTCATCAAGGGTATCTCTGACCTCATCGGTGAAAATAACATTTTCAAGGCTGGTTGTCATGTATTTCTAAGCCCAAGCCAAATGTTTGTCCTTATGAGTTTGGTTTAAAACAGGTCTTGCTATGGGCTTAATGCTTCTTGCAATTTCGTTTAAGAAATTGTCACGTGCTTTTCTGGACAAGGAGCCTTGTTAAATATAGCAACACTGTTGCTGTCCGGCTGTTTGATAAGTTGATGGTGAATTTTTCTAACATCATGACCAGAAACTGACTTTCTTATGTTTTTGTTCTTCTTTGATTTAATGTTTGGATTTTCAACGAATGAAGACAATGTTCTTCGATCTCTTCCAAGATCCTTGGCTAGATCTATGAGAGATAAACCTTCTGCAAGGCCTGCAACAAAAACGTTTCTTTTCATTAATTGTCAATCAACCCGTTCTATGCATTTTAGGGGACCTGCAATAAAGTGATACACACTTAAAATTGCCAAAAAATAGAACAATTATCATAATTTTCGAAATATCTGTTCAAATTCCACAAAAATCAAGGTAATAACGCACATTGGTATGCTCTTCAAGTGTACCAAATTTCACTTCTCTGCATTTCATAGCAATTTGAAAATTAAAAAAATATTGACCTGCAATAAAGCGATTAGGCGATAACCATATATGCATTTTCCTGCTATGTGCATTCATCCACTAATTTTTTTAAAATTAATTATACTTATGCCAAATGTGATCTGGGATATCTGCTGAAATGCCATTGGTGCCATTTCATTATTCTTAGAATCAACAGTTTGTTTCTCAGTGTTGTTTACTTCCTCTAAATATCGGATTTTAAGATCAACCCAATGTGACAAAAGGACAATATTTTACAAAAAGCATATTCAGAATGTATCTGCGCATTTAATAATCTACATAAACTGCATCAATTGCTTTATTGCAGATTAGTAAAATATCAATATTTCACTAACTATACATCACAAAAAATGAACATTGTATCATCAAATCACTGTTTCAAGATTAGTTATTTCTCAAAGTTTTATTAAAATCCATGCGATATTCACGAAGTTATTACATTTTATTTATTATCAAATAATTTATACTGCCAATCACTTCATTATAGGTCTTTTAAAATGCCAAAAAAAAAAAGGGTGATTAACGGTTATCGAAAAGGAAAGGATTGTTGCTGAAGTCGCAGAAGGATTGTTCATCAGATTTAGTTATGGAGCTGGAAATGGATCCAATAACTTTGGCTTCATTCGTTAACAACCCCAACACTAAATCCAGAAAGGATAAGGGCACCAGCAGAAACCTTTCACATCGTGATAGTCAGAAAATTCGTAGGGAAGTCAATCGAAACTTAAACAGCACCAGTGCATCCATTTTTGCAAGAGCTGGAATCGCTCCAAGATCCAGGCAGGCCCGATGTAATGTGTTGAATGAGATGGCAAGTAACATCAAAACAATCCCAATGCCTTCATTGAGCAAAAAAAACATAGGAAAAACGAATGGCTTGGGCAGAGAATTACATGAAAATCAATTTCCAACGTGTCCTATTTACAGATGAGACCCGTGCCACTCTTGATGGTCTGGATGGATGGGCCAAAATTTGGAACTCGAATGGAACTCCAACTCCTTACAGAGGTGGAGGCATCATGTTTTGGGCGAGAATCATTGGGGATAGGTTGGTTGGACCATTCCGAGTTCCAGAGGGTATAAAACTTACCAGCAATTCATACACGGCCTTTTCAGATAAACATTTGTCACCATGGTTAGATGACCTACCATTGTCACATCGCTTTCAGATGATTTTTAGGCATGACAATGCATCATCCCATTCTGCTAGGGCGACTGCAGTCTTCCTTGAATCTATGAACTTCTTTGGAGAAACCCTCATGAGCTGGCCACTGTGTTCTCCAAATCTTAATCCCATTGAACATCTCTGGTCAATATTGAAAAGAGGTGTCTATGAGAGAGGAAAGCAATTTACTTCAAAGGATGCCCAGTGGAGGAAAGTAGCTGATGTCGCCAGAACCATAACTCCTTTTCAGATCAAACAATTGATTTCTTCGGTTGTTTAAAGTTAATTTTAAGAAATGGTGGATATGGCGATAAATAATTCATTTATTTGAGGCTTAGTACTTAGGATATACTTTTGTTTATTATTCTTTAACAGAAAAATATAATAAAAAGTTTTCATGGTTAGACATTGCATTTTTGCCCTAATAGAACATTTTAGGAAACCTGCAATAAAGCGATTGACAGTGAAAATTCCTTGATAAAGAATAAAATCTCATAACTTGGTGAATATCGCATGAATTTGAATAAAATGTTGGGAAAACCTTAAAGCAGTCATTTGATGATACAATTTTTATTTTTTTGTAATGTATATTTAGTGAAATATTGATATTTTTCTAATCTGCAATAAAGCGATTGATGCAGTTTAGTTCAGTCTCACCTCACTTTACATAACATTCGCCTGTAAACCTCATACATATCACAGATCATCCCTGCCTAGTTTTCAAAGCCGTTGTGAGAAATAATTTTGAAATTTTCCTCTCTGTTAATCACATTAGCAACAAACAAAATGAAGACGTAGCTTGTTGTAGTTGTTGTTTTTGAGGTGTTTGTGGTGGTAATAGTGGCTGATTCCAGTAAGATAAATACATTAGTGTTGCGATGCTTTTACAGCAGAAAAGGCAAAAGAAAGCAGAAGAGTTGAACTAAAACATAAAACTTTCAAAACACAGCGTTGGTTTTCTGGCTCATTTTATGTAAATGCAACAACACCCAAAATGCAACAACACCCAAAAATACAAGTTTACCTAAAATGGTGTCACACTGCTTGAATCTGAGTTCTTTTTAGAAATAAAGTTACTGTTCATACACCTGGTTAGCGATGAGAAGGTTATATTAATTTTCGACAAATACTTAGACAGAAAATCAAAATACATTGATAGGTAGATCACACACACACACACACGCGCGCGCGCGCGCGCGCGCGCGCGCGCGTGTGTGTGTGGTCACGAATAGACTCCTATATGGTTGATTATTTTAAAAAACTGATTACATATAATGATAGAAGATGTATCGAGGATCAGGGATGGGTATGTTCGATCTGACAGAACGGTGGTTCATAAAAATTGTGGGGTCTGCATTCGCGCCTGGTCCCGAAAGTATGGAAATAAAAAATGAAAAAAAAAAGTTTACGAGGGTGTTTGATGTAGATGTACATACTTTGATAAGTATGTTTCAACTTAAATACGGACGGTATAATAAAATTGTGGGGTTCTGCGTTCGCGCCTGTACTCCATGGAAATATGGCACAAACTTTAACAAAGACTTTTCATATCTATTTGCGTACGTATACTTTGATAATTATGTTTCAGTTTTAAAAAATATGTTATAATAAAATTATGGAGTGTTCGTTCGCACCTGACCTCTATAGAATGGAAATATGTCACAAAGTTTAACAAGGTTTTTTAAAAGGGGTGAGGGTCCACAATAACACCTTAACTTTAATCTTAATTCACGTTAGCTTTTATGTATTTTTTTGAGTTGAATCATATTGTGTCGAATAAATTCACCTCATAAATTCACGTTTTTATTAAAGTGAAAGCCAAAAACACAAGTCAGAATTTTAGACAATTCTCGACACAAATTTTGCATAACTCTGTTTTTCTCCTTCTCCACTTGCACTTGGCACTCTTTCGAAAATAGATAAATAGATAAATAATAGAAAATAAGAACGTTACTTGTTATCATGTCAAAAGAAGGAAAAAATCCTGCTCACGTAATTATGTGTCTTTTTAAAAACATTTACATAATCTTTATATTTTTATTTATATATCTGTTTAAGGTTTTTTTGTCAGTGTACTAGAGGGAATTCAGTTGATTACAAACCTTTCTCCATGTTCTTTACATTATAATAGTACAACCCTGAATCCGACGGCGCAATACTACACCATTCAATACTGTAAAACGTACATGAAGCTTTTCTGCTTGAAAAGGGCGCTATTTTCTTCTTGTTCATATTGATATCGATTCTTTGCTTTAAAAAAGTAAGTAATTACGTGTTTACTTTTTTAATATCCCATTTTGCCGTTTCGGATTATTTTACTGACTACAATATGGTTGTGTTCAAGTCTAACGTAAATAAGTTCTTGATGAGCCGTTCCATATAAGTTATCAAATTTACCAAATTTTCATTACTAATGATTACTATATTGTCCAATTTCTACTGTACACTCTTTAACCCTTATCTTTGAGTGGCCTCTTGGCCTTGATAATGTGGTGATGCCTTTGTAAAAAAAAAAGTAAAGCTTCATTATTTTTCAAAACTGTTTTTGTTTCTTTGTTTTTCGATATTTCGTTGATATTATTTAGCAAGAGTATTTAGCAGAAAAGCCAATAAACGACTACCCGAAAAAAATAAATATAATATAAGAAATAAATGTTACCATAGTCAATAAAAGTTCAGTTCATGTTTTTTTTTGTTTTGAAATAGTTTTTAATGCTCTTTACTTGAAATAATTTCAGCGAACCGAAATTAAAACGAAATTTGAGGCGATAACTACTTCAATGAATTTTCATATAAACTACACATGCCATAATCAAATATTCCCCAAGCACAAAATAACGGAAAACATTAAAATATGTTTATAAATATTCCTTACGTTAACGGAACTCTCTTAAATTGTTAACATAGAATGGTCAGGTGCCCCTCCTTCAAATTGAAAACGGGGCTCTCCATTTCAAAGTCGCAGCCATTTTGATTTTTTTTAACCGGTTCGTGAATTTAAAAAAAAAAATATTTTACAAACTACTTAAAAATGAACTTTTCTACCATAAAAGTAACTTTTATTGACTATGGTAACATTTATTTCTTGTATATTTATATTATTATGTATATAACATTTTCTGTTTGCAAGGAAACATCATTTTGTTGGTCACTCTTGGCTACGAATGGAAACAAAGTTGATACAAAAAAATATATTTTCGCGAAAATTATCTTTACTTTCATCATATTTTGCTTAGGGTAAAATTTTTGAGTATCAAAACCTATCTCTTTACAACCCCCTCCTTTTCATAACCTATCATACTTTCATCAATCACAGTCCATTTTCTGTAGGCTGTTTTTGAACCCAGTCAACGACGGGTACTTCTGCTAGTATATATGTATTTATATATATATAAGATCCGACATAAGTAAAAATATACATTCTTTTGTATCTAGCTTTGTTGATAATTGAATATTTCTTCTTTTTTATGCCTTTCATAAGCATAGTTGAACTTAAGGAACAAGTCCGAGTTTCTATTGTTAAAGCACGGTTCGAGCTTGTGCGTCGAAAAATGCTACTAAATCACTGAAAGATTAACGCAAACACTGAACTTTATGAAGAGCACATCGAGCTTTAATAAATTTTTTAATAAATATCATGTTTTATGTTGTAAACAAAACTTAAATGTATCTTTTTTTTGTTTCTGTATTGCAGTTCCATAATTCTTATGGTGTTGACATCAGCATTACTTGTGGTGGATCTTGTATATTCATTTATAATGATAATAGCTATTAAATTTTGGCAAATTGGGTTAGTTTTTGCATAGTTTATCAGTGCATTTGAACACTATTGTCTTTGAATCAAAAGTGTAAATAAATATATATGTGATGTCTATCAGCCTGGAAAATCGATAATACCTGTTCTATAATTGGAAATCGTTGAATTACAATTTATTGCAATAACATTTATTACAATTACATTTCATCCAACCTTTCAGTCAGGATAAAAATATAATACCTGTTTGGTCTCAGAACTCACACATGAAGTCAAATGAGCATTGTACAAAGTTAAAAATGTTTACTTTTTTATCAACAAATTAATTTTTTTATAAAGTAACGTTTCAAATGAAAATGATAATAATGTTTCTGTTTTTCATAAAACCATTTTTTTCAAATGTGATGAAATTTATAACTTTTCGCCAATGAAATCCAATCATCATGAATTTTTAAACATATATAAAGTTGAGTATTTTCTAGTTCTGACATTGATATTAAAAGCGTCTTTTCTATTTAAAAATCAAAACAAACTTCTTAATATACTCAGCCATGAATGCGCAAATGCCTTCATGAATGCTTAATTATTCGTTTGAAGAAATATGGTATAATAAAATTATGGGGTGTTCGTTCGCACATGACCTCCATAGAATGGAAATATGTCACAAAGTTTAACAAGGTTTTTTATATAGATCCACAGAATATTGTGATAAGTGTTTCAGTGTTAACAGGTATGGTATAATAAATTATGGGGTTTATCTATTTTATTTTTACTTTCATCACATTTTGTTTTGGTTTTGATACCTCCAAATTCGAAACTATCTCTTTACAACCCTTCCTTTTCATAACCTATCATACTTTTATAAATCAGAGTCCATTTTCTGTAGGCTGTTTTTGAACCCAGTCAACGACAGGTACTTTTGCTAATATATATATATATATATATATATATATATATATATATATATATATATATATATATATATATATATACAAGTGACCGTGTCTGTGTGTACAAAAAGTCTCTACCAAACTCCTCTCTGAATATTTTGTCTACAGACTTGAAACTTGATATATAGGGTATTTGGACATCTCGAATACTTTCAAAAAGGTTTTTAACTGGCAAAAGTAGCGGCTACGATGTCAAAATTGAAAACAAAACAGTTGACCTTTGAAGGAGTGAATCGATTAATTTCTGACCATATGTACGTATACATTTTGTGCTTCAAGTTTTCTAATTTATTCATTTTGCGATAGATCAGATGGTGACAGCAAAAACGTGAAAGTCATTTTTTAAAACTTTTGAAATCATTACTATATATATTTAGTACAACATAATCTTAATAATGAATAGAGAAATCTGCATGAAATAAAATATATTAAAGTGTATTTTATGACATCTCAACGTCGGGCAACCTGCTAGTACATCTATAAAATAAGTTCGTTTTTGTGTGTGACACGTTTCTACCGAAGTCCTCTTTGAATATTTAGTCTACAGACATTAAACTTGATATATAGTGGAGCAGATAAGTGAAACTATTTTTCTTTTCTTTAAATAACAGCAAAATCGGCATGCATACTCCTTAGATACAGCTCTTTTGATAAAACTAGTTAGCCACTCAAAAAACTCCAAAATTCAAAATGGCGGCCATTTTTCCAACTGGCTGTCACTAAATACACAGAAATGTCTTCTCTCTCATAGACTTGTCATATTTGAATGATTTTGGTGTCTAATCATACATTTTTCACTATGTAGAATCCGAATTTGCAATTATGGCTTTCTTGTACCAATAGAGCGGATATCAATGCACCATCAGTACACAATGGTGGTACAAACGCTTAGCACGGGATTTAGTATCAGCTGAATAATCATTTAGTCAATGCTTGAAATGCTTTCGAATAAGCCCTGCATCAGTTAGCTACATATGTATGTGAATTACATGAAGTTTAAAACAGATGTTTAGTTAGACAGCTGTACCTAAATCAACAAGGTGTGCAAGCGTAGGATAACCGAGCCAAGGGTGACAGGGCTTTACATTGATTATTCAGTTTGTGGCCATGCTTGAACATGAAGCAGACATCAAATCACAACTGAGTTTTGACACATCAAAAACAGATATAGCAATTGCTCAGCTTTTTCAATCCAACTGCCATGCAAAGTACTAACACAGACACTCAAACGATAAAATGACCCATTTCCCTTTGTATATTGGGCTGTCTGTCTACACACAAGCCAGACAAAGAACATTGGTGGAAAAGCTCAATGAGCTTCATCAGCATCAGTATTTCATCAGCATCAGTATTTCATATGACAGAATGCTTGAGATATTGGCACAGCTAGGAGATGCAACAGTCAGAAAGTATGTGGAGGATGGGGTTGTCTGCCCACCAGTTCTTAGAAAATGGATAATCACTATCTCAACAATGGACAATATAGACCATAATTCCACTGCAACAACGGTGACCACTTTTTTTTTCATAAAACCAACATTTATGTTTTTCAGCACCCGACAAAAGAAAGCAAAGGTGAAGAGCATGGACAATTGAAGTGTCAAAAACAGTAAGTAAAGATAGTTCCAGAATTGCCAGACTTCTTCCCCAATGTATGGCTTGCTTTCTTCAACAAGATGAAACCCAAGAAAAGTGTGGTACTTGTAGGTACCAGCACTCTGCTAAAGCCACAACTGGTAATTGAGTATGAGTGGCTGGACGAGGTTACTTCGACTGATGGGCCAGTGAATGCCACTTGGTCAGTCCTTCATGCTTTATAGAGAAAAGGAAAGCCATTTGAAGTCAGTATTTCATCACTTTTGCCTCTACTGCGAGATCACACACATTCAGTTGCAACAGTAAAACATGTGATGGATAAAATCAAATTGTGGCATTTCTGAATCCCAGTTAGATGCCACTTATTGTTGCTGACCATCAAATATATGCAGTTGCCAAGTAGGTATTATGGTACTGGCCTGAGTTCTATGGTGAGGACAAGTTCGTTATAATGTTTGGAGGCTTGCATATTGAGATGGTGACACTGAAATCCATCGGAACTCTACTGCAGAATAGTGGTTGGGCAGGATCCCTCGTAGAAGCAGGGATAGCATTTGGTGAAACATCACATTCATATAAGAAAGTTTTCAAGCAGCCAATACGAATTATTTGAAAGAGACAGAACAACTCAAAGAGGTGTTTGAAACTTTGTATGAGTGCCGCAAACAGCATAGTCCAATGTTTCATTTCTAGTATATGGTTCTGTCAATTAAACAGGAGGACAATCAAGATCTACGTACACGTGATACAGATGACATTACTCATCAAACCGCTGCCAAGCTTGTTAGTACACACTATGAGAAATGCACGGTTTATTTCCAAGTGTTTATGAAGAGACTGAAATCAGAGGAAGAATCCACCTTCTATGAACCAATCAAGAAGAACCGAGTTGATTTTTTCCGACAGGTACCAGTGTCTGCTAAATCATCAAAGCAAAATGTTCTCAAGATAGATTGTCTCATATTTTCCAAGCTCTTCATATTATACCAGAGCAAAGAGTTTAACTTGAAGGTGTTCTTCTGCCATGAACACCAGTCATATCCTGCTGCCCTCAGTGATGGTGGAAAGCTCCACACCTGATCAAATTCCACCTAATTTCCATTCTTCAGAATCTAGTTACAGGCCTTGGAGAGAGCCAGACACCGACATCTTCATCATAGATGGTGCAACATTAGTGCAATCTGCCTCCACGAATTTCAAAGACATTTGAAGAATATGCAGTGTTTGACGTTCTTTCCACAATGCAAGCATACTCTACCAAGTACAATAGAACGGACTGTGTTTGATGTCTACCATAAATGCAGTTTGGAAGCTGAAACAAGAACAAAACGAGGGCATGGTGACAAAAGAGGGCAAAATTCACTCAAATTTGTGAAAAATCCTTAGAGGAAATGTCAACAAGGTCGAATTGTTCAACTTTCTAGCTGATAAGATTGCACATATGTCCTCAAAAAATGTTGTCATTGTGATCAACCTCACTATCAATCTGGCTGGGGTGGCACCATGCAGTCAGGAAGAAAGTGACACACGAATCTTTGTACATGCCAGACTTGCAACAGCAGGCAGCAAAGTCATCATGGTTAAAGCCAGCGACACAGATGTACTTTTCATCACAGTTAGTGTTCTGCAGACACTTCAGGAGCTAGATTTGCAGCAGTTGCGGCTTGCATTCGGCAAAGAACAGAACCTGAGATTGATTCCAGTTCATAATTTGTATTGTACCCTTGCAAAAAAGAGCAAAGGGATCCTCTTTGTTCATACCTTCACTGACTGTGATATTGTGTCAGCATTTTGTGCAAAAGGAACAAGTCAGCTAGGCAGATCTGAGATGTTTGTGATGAGGTTTCCAGTGTTTTCTGCAAACTAAGTAAGTACCCACTAGTAGTGGATGGTGAAGCCCTTGAGACCTTAAAGAAGTTTGTGTGTGGCCATGATGTATAACATATTCTAGCACAGCTAAAGGTGTTGATGCTGCAAGGTTGAACATGTTTGCTTTGAAGCAAAGCCCATATGAAACCATTCCTCGGACTCAACGAGCGCTTAAGCAGCATGTGAAGCATGCTGCCTACTAGACAGAGTGTATCTGGAGTCAGGCAACAGTGTTTCAACTGGAAATCTAGACTCTTGCCAACTGGGGCTGGACAAAGACAGAAGATTTGTGGCACGTAATCTGGATAGATCTTCCACCCATTGCAGAAAGTTGCCAAATGTGGCCGTAAATCAGAATGCTGCAAACGATGTACCAGCGCTGTACTCCGCAGCTGCAAATTTGAGATTTAGAAAGAAAGAAGCTCAAGGAAAGAAGAAAGAAAGGAAACTACAAGGAAGCCACTGAGTAAGTCTATGTTTTTGAATTCAGATTCCACGTTATGTTTTTGCATCAAAAGATTTTTAGCAGAATATGTTTTCTACATTGTATACATTACTAGCATTTACCTACAAAATAATTACTTCAAAATTCGGTCATTTTAGGACTTATTCAGCTGATACTGATTTCCATGTTGAGTTTCACAGCAGTGGTGCCACTAGTGTGCTCTGGTTGTGCATTGACATCCTCTCTATTGGTACAAGAAAGCCAGTTAGTAAATCATGATTGCAAATTCGGATTCTACATAGTAAAAAAATGTGTGATGGGATATCAAAATCATTCAAATTGGACAAGTCTATCAGAAATGAGATATTTCTGTGTATTTAGTGGCGGCCATTTTGAAAAATAGCCGCCATTTTGAATTTATTAAATTTCCAAGTGGCTTATGTGTTTTTATCAAAAGAGCAATATCTAAAGAGTATGTGTGCCAATTTTAGTGTTTGTTTCCAGAAATGAAAGATTCTTATGAAATTTTGCTGTTATCTGCTCCACTAATATAAGGTATTTGGATCTCGGGAACACTTTTGATTTTGGTTTTAGCCTGTAAAAATAGCTGCCAAGCGGTCAAGATAAAAGAAAAGGTTGACTTTGGCAGAAGTATGTCGACTAACTTCTGAGAATAAGCACATATACATTTTTAGCTTAAAGCCATTTAATTTTTAGCCCTTTTAATCCATCTAATGATAACAATGGAGTTGGAGTGCTGATTGTTTTAGTTTCGATTCTAGCTGGTGGTACCAATGTCATTTTTTTAAACTTTTGAAATAATTACTATATACATAAATATAATAATCAATAGAAATAATGATCTATAGATATAATAATCAATAGAAAATTTCCTCCATAATAATAATACGAAATCTGCACAAAATAAAATATGATATTTAAGCATATTTTATGACAGATCAACGCCAGGCAGCCTGCTAGCATATATATATATAAAGATAACCTTGTTTTTGTGTGTGAAACGTTTCTACCAAATTCCTCTTTGAATATTTGGTCTACAGACATGAAACTTGATATAAAGGCCATTTGAACTCAGGAACACTTTTGATTGAGTTATTAGCCTGTAAAAATAGCCGCTGAGGGATCAAAATAATATATATATACATATATATATATATATATATATATATATATATATATATATATATATATATATATATATATATATGCTAGCTGTTTTGCCTGGAGAGAAAAGTTGGTAGAAACCGCAGACGTCAATTTTTTTAACTTTGACCCAAATTTTGACCCCTTCACATTTATTGTTTTGGACTCAAATCAAATTAAAATGTTTGGCTCATGTCCAAGTAATCTACATCGAAAATTACAAGTGTTTAGACCCGAAATTGGCGGGGGAATTTGGTAGAGTCTACAAAACTTTGACCTCTTGTCAGCCATATTTTCGCCCAAAAACTGATTAAAAAGCTTGCTGCATGTCTGAATACACTTTATGTAAAATTTCAAATGTTTAGACCCAAGATCGGCTTAATAGTTTGCTAGAGACCACAAAGGTAAAATCTTTTGAACTTTGACCCCTTAGAAACCAAATTTTCAGCAAAAAAATGAATAAAAAGCCTGCCCTAAGTCTAAATACACTTTACATAAAATTTCAAATATTCAGACGAAAAATTGTCTGAGTAATTTGGTAGAGATCGCGGAGATCAATGTTTTTAAAAATTTTACCGAAATTATGACCCCTTAACATTTATTGTTTTGGGCTCAAAACATATTATTAAGTTAAATCCATGTCCAAGTAACCTATATCTCAAATTTCAAGTGTTTAGACCCAAAATTTGCAGAGAATTTTGGTAAAGTTCTCAAAGGTCAAATCGTTAATCTTTGACCTTTTAACAGCCAAATAGTAATTTGGTAGAGACAGCAGAGGTCATTTTTTTTTTATTTGACCCAAGTTATGACCCCTTAACATTTATTGTTTTGGGCTGAAATAAAATTATAAAGTTAGATCTGTGTCCAAGTAATGTATATCTCAAATTTCAAGTGTTTAGACCCAAAATTGGTTGAAGATTTTGGTAGAGTTCTCAAAGATCAAATCGTTAAACTTTGACCCTTTAACAGCCAAATTTCTGGCCGAAATATGATCAAAATGATTTTCCCAAATCTCAATACCCCTTGTGTCAAATCTCGAGTCTGTAGACCGAAAATTGACAGTTATTTGGTAGAGAAGTGTACAGACAGACAGACCGATAGACAAAAAGACACGCACAGAGACATTTTCACTTATATATATATATATATATATATATATATATATATATATATATATATATATATATATATATCATTAAATGAAATTTTGTCTATTAATTTTATTTTGATCCTTTCCAACTTCCCAGTACTTTGCAACCATGTTTGATTCATCGTCAGATATTGATTAATCTAAGTGGTTTAAACAATTTATATAATTTTTCTTAACTATGTATCGTTCCGGAAACAGAGCTATATTTAATCACCTGACTAATCAATGTTCCTTTCCCTTGTCCTAATTTAGAAAAGTTTTAGTTGACAGCACATCTATACTTGACCAGACAAATAAGAAACATTGCTAATAATAACTAAAAAACCTACTATTAATAAAATAAAGTTTACCAATAGTAATAACATCCTAAAATCTCTGTAAAATTATTAAAATAATTAACCAACGAAAAAATATACAGGTTATAAAATAAAAGACATCTATTTTATTCAATGAAATATGCTTAAGTGAAAAATGTTGCCTAAGTATACATACACTAACTGGATGCCCGGTGTTGTCCGGTCATACAATACGCTTAAACATGATATTTTAATTTATGCAGATTGCCTATGTATTATGATAGAATCAATTCTCTATTGAATATTATATATTATGCGGAATAATTTGCCCGGTGGACTAATTTGCAAAAAATAATAAAAATAGTAATAATGATGGTATTACTCATCAAATTCCGTCGGTGTTTGTTGTCAGTTGTCAATGTCAGCTGATATTTGGGCTTGACAACTTTAAAAAATTCTTTCTTCTTTTATAGATAAAAAAGTAGAAGTTTAATAGGGGAATATTTTACGTTAAACCGGCCATGGTTAAACCAGTGTAACGTAAAATATTCTCCTGTAAAAAACTATTTTTAAGATCGGATTGTTTCCTATTTTCGATACTTATCAGGTGAATTTTTGTACTAAACATATCTAAGAACAATGTCAAAAATATAAATTACTTTTGTGCTAAATTTGCAAAAGATAGAAGGGAACTCACACACACACAGGTGACTTTTATATAATACAATATATATATAATCTTTTAGGCCTCAGTTCATGAGTGATATTTCTAACAAAGGGAAAAGAATTGCTACCTAACACTTATCGTTGGCTATATATATATTTTTTATATATATATATATATATTTTTTATATATATATATATATATTTTTTTTTTATATATATATATATATATATTTTTTTTTTGGTCCTCCGACAAAAGGAGGGTAGACCTGTAAATTTACTCTTGTCCATTCGTCCGTTCATCTGTCTCCCTTGGAATTTTTAAAATTTTGCACAAACATTAAACATGATATGAGTAAAAAAGTAACAGAACGGATTTTCTGGAGAAACTCTGATTGCCCCTCCTAGGGGTGCCATTCGGGTTAAAATGGCTAAAATTGACACTTTTGTGCTTATTAAAAAAAAAATTGAATTTTTATAAAACTGTCTGAAAAATTGTAACTAACTGATTTCTATATAATTTTGTTTGTCTATACTTCACGATAACTTTGGGGTTTGCCCCAGGGGCTCTTTTATGGCTAATAAAAACACTCCATTTTTAGGACTATTTTACCATATTTGTCCAAAATTTTCTGTGTATGTCTATTTTTAGTTTTGCATGGTGCTGAACTCAAATTTAAATATGTTAAGGCCTTGGAGACTTTTGGGGCTAAATGGGTGGAGGGCGGCAATGATGGACTTAGTCGTTTCCTTGTTTGCATGTTGCAGAACTCAAATTTACATATATTAAGGCCTAAAACTTCACCGGTTGTTCATTTTCACTAAGATTTGACGTCCTCTGTGGACTTTTAGGGCTAGATGGGGGGGGGCAAATGCTAAACTTAGTCATATTTTTATGCCTTGTTCACTGTGCACTCAAAGGGGACCATGCACGCTTCACTTGTTTACCTTGATATGTTTCTTTTCTTTTTAGTTCCTTTCATCATCTGTCTGCACATCCCTCGGCTAAAATCCACATCTTTGGTGACTTCAACGTCCATAACGTGGAATGGCTGACCCACTCAAATAAGACGGATGATGAGGGGAGGTTCTGTCATGATTTTGCCTTTGCTTATGACCTCACTCAGATTGTTCGCGAGCCCACCCATGAGTCCGATACTACAGGTCAATATGCAAGCCACCTTTTTCTCTCAACTTCCCCTGATCTATGTTCATATTCCATTCTTTCTCCTCTAGAATCCTCCAACCACTCCGTCGTATCAGTTAAGATAAAAATGAAATGTAATAAGTCCCCAGACGTACCCCTCCACCGTACTGTATACCGATACTCCATGGCTAACTGGGATAGCTTCCGTACATTTATATCTGATCTACCTCTGCATTCCATGTTTAAAAAGGATGTGTCCTATATAGTATCAGACCTGACCGAATGGTTAATTGTAGGCGTAGACCGATTCATACCATCTAAAAAATTCCAACAAAAACCTATAAGCCAGCCATGGTTCTCCCCAGAATCTGCTGCTGCCATCGCGCACAGAAATCACTTTTTCCATAGCTACCAACGTAATAGATGCACTGAGACTAAAGCTGCTTTCAGGAACGCCAGCAACCACTGTAAAAGAGTAATAAAAAAATGCAAGAGAGCTATATGCCCAGTCTGTTAAATCGAAAGTAGCTGATCAGCGGCTTGGTTTCCACCAGTTTTGGCAAATAACAAATAGGATCCTGAACAGAAGTGTGCGTTCTATCCCAACAATTATCAATGGACCAGAGGTCATCTCATCAGCTTCAGACAAAGCCAAACTATTTGCCAAGAACTTTGCAGCTAATTCTACCCTATGCGACGAAGGCCATCAACTCCCCATATTTCCTCCTATAACACAGAACACGCTAGGTAACATACAAATATCTGTGCATGAGGTCGCCAAGCTAATCAAGAACCTTGATTCCAGTAAAGCAACTGGCCCTAACGGCATCCCAATTATAGTGTTGAAAAAGCTTCAACTAGAACTTGCTCCCATACTTACGAAACTGTTTAAGCGTTGCCTTAAGGAGAAGTGCTTTCCAACACCCTGGAAAACCTCATCAGTATGCCCTGTATTTAAGAATTCAGGTGATAAGTCATCTCCCTCTCAGTGAAAAGATGGTGGGATCCTTCTACCACTCCAGAAGATATCTCACTACTGATGTAATTCCCTATCTATGTAAAAGCCAAGTACGTCCACGGATGGAATACTGCTGCCATATCTGGGCAGGAGCTGCTAAAAACAGCCTATCCTGCCTTGACAAAGTAAAGAATAGACTTTGTGGCTTAGTGGGGGATGCCCTTTTCTCTTCCCTGCAACCTCTCTCCCACAGAAGAGACGTTGCGTGCCTATCTTTGTTTTATCGTTATTTCCATGGCAAGTGCTCGTCTGAACTCCAATCTCTGGTCGCCCTCGCCAATCTTTTACGAAAAGCACCCGTCTAGCTGAATCCACTGTCAGAAACTCTCCCCACTCTTTATCTATGCCTAAATCAAAACGTAGATTCCATGAACAAAGCTTCTTTCTTAGAACTGCACGCCTGTGGAACTCTGTTCCGTCTGCCTGCTTCCCACCTGACTACAACCTGGATGTCTTCAAGTCCAATGTAAACAAGTTCCTGATGAATCGCCCCCTTGGGTAGACACTTTATTAAATCTCCACACTAACGTACTGTACTTACAATAACCCTTATCCCTGAGTGGCTTTCGGGCCTTGTTAAGTGGTGACCACCTTGTAAAAAAAAAATCAAAAATCTTCATGCTTTGTCTGATACAAGTTCTATAAAAATGTTTAGGTAAAAGATGACTCTTATTCAAGTATGACTAATCTAATGGATGAGGAATGGAATATAAGTGTGAGAAAGAATTGCTATCTTAATAATACGGACTTGGATTTATATAAACATATTAAGTATTGTGGATGACAGACCGACGTTTTCTTAGTTTTTAATGTAAACATTTTCGCTATTTCGTTCAGAAGAGGGTCAGATGTAAAGCCTTTAACAATTTTACTGTTTCTCTGACATTTTTTTCTTTTTCTTTTCATTGATACAATTTATTTCAGCTAAAATTAATTTTATTTTATAGAGAGAAATATGATTATTAAATAAAGCAATAATATCAAACCGGACACACAATATGATAATTTTTACACATATTCTTAAATAACTTTTTTCAACACCAATAATCGATTGAACCAGAAGTGCTTAACTGTGTCGCTCATACGGTCATTAATGATTTTGGAAATTATCTGAATTTCTAAACTTCTCTGAATCATTTTTTATGCTGTGAACGTCGAGTGGTCTTTTTCTTTTTTTTTTTTCGTTACTGCTATACATTTAATCATTCAAGAAATATCAATTTGATGGTAAAATTCCTCAAAAAGTGTTTTCTTTATACGTCTCTGACTATTGTTTTCGTCTGAATCAAATAGATACAACTGATGTCTTTGTGTGTTTGTTTGTTTGTTTTATTTTTTTCAATTTAAATGTGTTTCTTAATCCAGAAAAGAAAATTATATTAGTGACGCTATTTTTTTTCATAGTCCTTTGTGTCCATTATGAATAAATCTACTTTTGACTACAGATTTCTAAGTGCAAACATATAGATTCATAATCAATGGTGAGAAAGCAGTGTGCTTCTAATCACAACAGGAAGCAAATATTGGAAACAAAAGACCAAGCCTTTCTCTTTTTGTTTCTAAATAGAAAGGAAATTGCATAAAGCATTTCGATTTTTACTTTTCAGAGCAGGTGTTATTGTTTTCATATCTTGCTGTTTGGACATGTATTATGACTCATACAAGTTTCACACATGCAAATATGGAAATATATATATATATGTGGGGGGGATGCGTGGATGTGCTTGCATATATCTGTCTATCTAGATATGTAATTTTGCATTTGTGTGCGTATACAATTACTAGAGGAATACCCGCCCGAGGGCAGATAAAATTAATTTCCAGAACAGAATAGTTTGTACTACATTTATGTCCTCTTATAAGATTAACATATAATGATACTTATCCTCATGTCTAAAATCCTTATTCCGTTACACGATTTTGATTTTAATCATGGGTAAAATTTGAAGGATTTTAAAAGGTCTTAAGAAGAAATTGAAATTCACTTAATATTGCTTTATCAGTGTCTAATGACTATAAATGAAATTCCTTGACTTTTGGTTAGAAGTAAAATATAATATCTGTTTTGATACTACATTTTATATATATATTTCCTGTCCTCGGTCAGTAAGAAGAGAAATCCATAGAGACTGAAGCAATTTTCATTTTTGTCTAAATTCAGAGTGAGCTTTTTTGGGAAAGCTGGATTTTCCCCCACGTTAAAAATCGACCATGTATCTAATTCTACACTCGTGGGGAGGAAACTAACAAGGAATTATGGATCAAATACAATTAAAATTTAAAATATTTGTATTTTCAATTCAGAAATTGGCCCTAAAACGTTTTTAAATACTCTAAAGTAACCAAAAAAATGATTGTTAACAATTTTAGAAAATTATATGTGTATTTTCACGAATAATTCAACCCCCTTTTTACACTCGTTCTATAAAACAATTATTTTCATACACCTATCAACTATGCTCTTAAATTCATAATAATCGGTTAACTAATTTAAGAGTGAATACTTAACATGCAAATACCTAAATATGCGAGGGGGCCTTCCAAAAGTAATGTTTCCTATTTTTATTCCTCTCAAATAGATCAGAGGGGATAGCAAATTGCACTGTTATGATGATTGAACATATGCATTCACGACCTGCAGAAATTGACGGTGTGAGATTCTAAGAAAGCAGTCCCTGTTACAGACATGCGTAAGAAGCAGAGATCCGTCATTGAATTTCTGACAAAAGTGCATTGAGAATGGTGGTGATTATATAGAAAAATAATTTCTGGAGTGCAAAAGCTTGTTTGCTTTAATGGTGCCATTCTTGTCTTCATAACTCTTCATTTTTATAAGTTAAAAAATAGGAAGCTTTAATTTCGGAACAACCCTCATATATACATACCTAACTTTCTATGCATAGAGTAAATACTATGTCTTGAAGAAATCTATATAATTATAAAACTCAAATGACCTTGTAACGAGTGTTGTAACCAAACATCCGGTTTACGACTTCCGGTTGCGCATGCGTACATAAATATAAACCCATAACAGCGTAAACAAATAAACACAAATCGCTACTTTTGCAGAATTTGATCTGCGCACTGAAATATTAACGTTATTATTTAGAAATTATGGTTTAACATCGGAAGGGTGGGGATGTTTTGTAACTATTCTGTATTGCAACTATACTGTTGCAATTTTTTACAAATAAATCAACTTTGACCCATGTCAACCATAAGGAAAATTTACAAGGGCCAGTTTCCCACCACCTTCCTATTTTTGTTTTTTAAATTTATTCTCCATTTTTTAATGCACTTTTCTTAAAAACATTCATACATTTTCTTCTACACTACCAACATAAATAAATAATCCGAAAATATGTTTTTTTTAATTTGCGTTACAAATAAATAATGAACGCGACAATAAAACGTAATGTTCTACTGTATACGTTTTCAGCATCCCAATTGTTGTTGTTTTTTTTTTGCGTTTAAATTAAAAGATATATCAAAATTTGAATTTAACTTATGGTATCTGTTCAGTGCACATTTACCTATAAGTATGGCAAACCACTTATAATTCAATGGCTGTAAGTTGCTTTTTTTTAAATAAACAATTATAAACAGAACGACTCACAGAAATCTATCTATATTCTTTTTTCATTTTAATATACTTTCATAGAAATGTTTCTGTTATGTCACAAAAAAAACTATTTTCTTAACGTCACAGCTGACACGATCATACATTAATTCCATATCTAATACAACATACTGAACCAACGGGTCACGGGTAGTCTAGTAAATATATAAAACTACACATCATTATGAAAATAAGTTTGGAAAATGAAAAAGAACGGAACCTAATACTCCAATAAAATCAAGTTTCAAAACACAGTCTATATAAAGGCTATGATCCTCTAAAAATTCATGTTTGTCTTGATGAAAAATGTTCATAAATATCGTTCAAGCAAGACACAAGCGATTACAGAGAAGAAAGAAACTGGTGTGAAAATTATCATATATTTTTGAAAATCATGGATTGGACAAATATTTCATTTAATGATTCTAAGAAATTAGTGGTGAAGATCACTTGAATAATAAATGTTGCCCACAGAAGTATATGAACGAGGCATGAAAATTATACACAATAAATAACATCAAAGAAAACATTTATTTAGTGCTAAATGAAAACAATAAATAAATGTTTTCAGTAATATTATTTATTGTATATATATATATATATATATATATATATATATATATATATATATATATATATATATACACGAGGGTTATTCCAAAAGTATATATATATATATATATATATATAAATATATATATATATATATATATATATATATATATATATATATAGATGATGCACTAGCTATAATAAAAGACTCCAACAAAATCAAGAGAGATAATTTTAAGAAAATCATACACAAGGAAATGAAAAAATAAGGCCTAAAAGCAGACATATCAGCTAACAAAAAATAACAAACTTCCTGGACGTCACGTTAAATTTAGATAAAAACACCTATGAACCCTACTTAAAAGATAACGCTACTCCATTATACGTAAACCCTAAGTCCAATTACCCACCATAAATTATAAAATAGATTCCTAACTCGATTGTAAGTAGACTCAGCAATAACTCAAGCGATGAAAATGCATTTAACAGGTCAACCACTATCTATGAAACAGCCCTAAAAAATAGTGGATACAAAAATATCGATATCAAATATAAGCCACAAAACACCAACGACTATAATAAATTAAAAATAGAAGAAAAAGGACTATAATTTGGTATACGGCCCCATGCAATCAAATGTTAAAAACAAAACTTGGCAAGAAATTTCTAGATCATATTGAAAAACACTTTCCCGCAACCAACCCCTTACACAAAAATTTCAATAAAAATACCTTGAAGTTATCCTGCAGTTGTTGCGACAATTTAGAGATGATAATTAAAGCACATAATAAGAAAATATTAAATAAAAACAATGTAAACAACAACAAAATAAACAAAAAAAAGTAGACACCATGACAAAAATAAAACTAACACTAGCAGAAATAATAATAATAATAATAAACCAACCCCAGACAACAATAACCATACTAGAAATAAAAATAAAAATACTAATAACGAACAAGATAAATGCAACTGTAGACACCGCACACTTTGCCCACTTCAAAATAAATGTCTAACCAAAAGCATAGTTTACTAGGCCACAATATTTGCAAAAGTAAACCCGAATAACAAGAAATACTATGTAGGTATGACTTCCTTAGATTTCAAAACTCGATATTATGACCAAAAAAGTACATTCAACTATAAAAAACACTGTATGAAAACAACACTAGCAAATAAATACTGGGAACTCAAGGAAAGCAGACATTCGCCGGTAATCGAATGGAAAATAATAAGACAAGCTACCACATGTAGAAACCGAGACGACCCATGTAGATTATGCCTTCATGAAAAATTTGCTATCCTGTACTTTAAAGAACCCCAACATCTATTAAACTGTAGAAGAGAAATAGAGAACAACTATGTTCACAGGATAAAATTTACTCTAGGATAGCGATACAAAATAATTTTAAAACTAACAAAAACAATAGAAAATAAACAAATAAAAAAATTAAATAAACATGAATATACATAAACTATCAGACACACACACACACACACACACGCACACACACATATATATATATATATATATATATATATATATATATATATATATATATATGTACATATATATATATATATATATATATATATATATAAACTAAAAAAATACAAAAAAAACCTAGATTTAAAACAGGTCAAGAAACTAGATATCCAGGCTAAATAGAGCACACACAAAGGAACAGGTCAACCAGAGGTCAAATAGGCCTTTGTCTGGTAAGTGCATGTTCATTGGCTGATAGGAAGGACGCGGTGGATACTAGAAAGCTGATTGGCTAACTAAAATCTCAATAGAAGATGCGTATATAAAAACGACAGACAACCAAAAAATTCGCGCATAAGCCTGAAGAGTCCTTGAGTGGATGAAATGCAGAATATTCAGTGTAGCTTAATCGCCATATATATTTTATAACTTGCTATATATATATATATATATATAGAGAGAGAGAGAGAGTGGAGATGGTAATTAATAAAAACTGAAGAAAGTGCTCAATACTGTTGTAGAGCAAATATGCGTTTTATTTTTTATTACCGTATCTTTCTGTTAAGTTACACTATTGTTTCGGCTACTCAGCCGTTTTTTTGGCCGTCTGTAGCGTCCTCAGACTTTTACAGAAATGTTCATCCCAAAATAGCAAACATTTCTGTAATAGTCTGAGGACGCTACAGACGGCCAAAAAAACAGCCGAGTAGCCGAAACAATAACGTATATATATATATATATATATATTGTCGGCCGATTTCTCGTATCCGAAAATTTCAGTTTCCTCTTCCCTCAGTGTTTGTATCGCAAATGGCTTCTCAGACTAATCTGAGCATGGAATTTGCGTGGGCAGAGAAGGCAAGCAATGCTTGGCAGGGGGCGTTGTTGTTCAGCAAGATTTTTTCTTGCCTGCCTCTTGATCTCCACCAGTCTTCTTCTTTATGCCTCATATCCTTTGGTACCATGTATGATGGATTGGCGCCACAGGCACCGATCCTGAGATGTTGTTTCCCAGATGTGAAGATCAAATTCAGTGTTTTTTAGGGTGGATTTGAGTTGATCCTTATATCACAGTAGAGGACGGCCAATAGGTCTTTTTCCTGTGGCTAGCTCCAAGTACAGGGTTTGTCGAGGGAGTCTGTTTTCATCAATTCTGAGGATATGCCCCAACTAACGGAGTCTGTGCCTCATGGTGGTGGCCTCAATACTGCAGCTGTTTGCTCTCTCAAAAACGCTTGTGTTGGTTACATAGTCATACCATTTTATCTTCAGTATAGCTCGAAGAATTTGTTGGTGGAATATTTCGAGTGTAATGAGATCACTTTGGTATATAGTCCAGGTCTCACATCCATACAGAAGCGTAGGTATAAAAATCGCGTGGTATACAATGAGTTTATTTTTTATTGAAGGATGTTTATTATTTAAGACGCGCTTCGTCAGTTTACCGAAAGCTCCATAGGCGAGGCACAGTCGGCTTTCTATTTCATTCTCATTTGAGCACTTTTCCGATATTATGCTACCGAGATATGGAAAGTGATCTACTTGCTCAAGAAGAGTGTCATTTATGTGAATACTTTTGTCCTGTAAGATGGTATTGAGTACTTGTTATACTGACACTTTTGTCTTACCAATATTAACAGAGAGTCCGAAGCGATGGTAGGCTGCCATGAAGTTGTTTACGGATCTCAGGATGTCTTCCTTAGAATGGCTAAGGACCATGTTGTCATCTGCATATTGAAGCTCTGTGATGTGTTGGAATTTCACAAGGCTTTGAGATTTTAGTCTAACAGGCTTGAAAAGTCCCCCATCATAACGGTACCTAATGTCCACCCCCGGGTTATTTGGGGGAAGCTTGTGCAGCATTGCAACAAGATATAAGGAAAAGAGGGTAGGTGCAAGGACACAACCTTGTTTTAGTCCACAGGTAACTGGAAACTTTGTTTGTTTCTTTGCCTTGGTGCGATACATACCCTGATGCAGTGCCTGTATGCATTCTACAAAGTGGATTGGGCAACCAAATTGCTTGAGAACTTTCCACATTGCATCTCTTGGAACGCTATCGAATGCTTTTTGCAGGTCATAAAATACAAGATAGAGGGGTTTCTGTTGTTCCCTGCTTTTCTCCTGCAGCTGCCTTGCACAGATCATCATATCTATTGTTCCCCGAGAGGCACAGAAGCTGCACTGAGATTCTGGGAGGATGGATTCCATGACTTGCAGCAAGCGATTTAGGAGTATGCGGGCAAAGATTTTTCCCATTATGGACAAAAGGGCAATCCCACGGTAATTGCCACATAATTTTCAGTCACCCTTTTTGAAAATGGTTACTATTACTGCGTCTTTCAGATCCTTTGGTACTTGACGTTCTTCCCACATCTTAAGAATGAGAGTGAATAGTTTTGTTTTTAGATGTTGTCCACCATGGTGGATAAGTTCGAAGGGGATATTATCAGGCCCTGGGGCTTTATTTACTTTCATTTGCTCCATCGCAATTAGAAATTCTGTAAATGATGGTGGTGCATTCATCCATAATTGCGTTGGGTACTGTGGGACCATTTTGAGAAAGTCCTCATCTGCAGAAGATTCTTTATTGAGTAGAGTGGCTCCTTCCAACGATCTAGAATTGATTGTGAATCGTTGAGGATGGTGGCATTGTCTGCTGCAAGGAGTGTTCCGATGGAGGATCTGATGGGGCCAAAAATTTGTTTTACACCGGCATGGAAATTTCTAAGGTTGCGGCCTTCTGCAAAACTTTCCAATTCTAAAGCTTTCAGCTGCCACCATTTGTTTTCTAGTTCCCATAATTTTGATTGACACTGTTTTTGTGGTTTCTGTAGATGTTGGTTTTATGCCGGCTTCGAGGGTCTTGTTTATGAGCATGGCGAGCGTTTACCTTTTCTTGAATGAGTTGATTAATTTCAGCACAGTTTTCATCAAACCAGTCTTGATTTTTCTTTTTCTTTAAAGCAACTGTGACTTTTGCTGATTCATTAATGATCTTACTGATTGACAACCATTCTTCTTCCAGATTGCAAAAATTGGTTGGGTTTATACGAAGTTGTTGTTCGATGGTGTGTTGGTATTTTGTTTTTACCTCTGTTAGGTGAACTTTTGAGAGGTTATATTTTTTCCGAGATTGCTGTTTTAATTCAAATTTGGGTTTCTTTCTGGTGGTATATTTAGCACGTGTGATGACCAGACGGTGGTCAGTCCAACAGTCATCTATACTTAGTGCTGATTTAGTGATATGGATCACCTTTTTATCTTTCTGGCAGACGATGACATAGTCTAGAAGATGCCAATGCTGAGATCGAGGATGTTTCCACATGGTCTTAAACTATTTGGGAGCTGGAACTGAGTGTTAGTAATGAATAGCTCAAATTCTGAGCAAAGTCCTAACAGCAAGCGGTCGTTTGAGTTGCATTTACCAAGTCCATGCTTCCCAATGACAGAGTTCCAGAGTTTATGGTCTTTCCCCATTCTCGCGTTAAAGTCGCCTAGCAGCATTAATTTGTCACGTGGTGGGTCTCTGGTTATAAGCTTGCCAAGCTGCTGGTAGAATTCTCGTTTCACTTCACTGTAGGCGTCTAGGGTTGGTGCATATGCCGAAATGACAGTAATGAAGTTATCAGAAGGCAGTGGGACTCTAAGAGACATAAGTCTCTCATTTACAGCTGTTGGTGTGAGCTGATGATCATGCACGATATGTGACTTTATAGCAAAGCCAACTCCATGTATTCTTTTTTCATCTTTATCCCTTCCCTTCCAAAAGAAGGTGTATCCTGAGCCCTTTTCTTTCAGCTTACCTTCCTCTGAGAGTCGGGCCTCGCTAAGTGCAGCAATGTCCACATTAAGAGCCGCGAGTTCCTTTCAGACCACAACAGTTCGTCGTGCTGGTCTGTCAGTGCCATTGAGGTCTAGCAGGGTTCTTACTTCCATGCACCAAACATTAGATTTCTGGAATTGTTTTTTGAATTTTTCTGGTTTCGACCGCAAAATAGGGTGTCCCACTGGATGCTGCTTTCCAGTCAGGCACAGTTGTGACTTCCGATTTTTAGCCCACATTTTCTAGGGCCTTCCCTATTCAGGGTGGGCAGCGGTTGTCCTCAATAGGCCTACCCAGTCGTAGACGCAGGACCGAGCCTCCGGATAGTCACAGTTCCAAGAGAGGGCGACCATCACGCGTCCACCGCCAGCATGCAGGTCCAGACTAAGAGCTCTGAGTTTCACCAAAGCCTGCTCCCTTTGCCCTTATCCCATCGGCGCTGGTCTTGTCATAGAAGAGAGAGAAAAAAAGAGAGAGAAAATCAAACCAGAGGAAAAGGGGTTGCAACGGACAGCTGGAAAAGAAAACAGTTTATATGTTTGTTAACCACCTCATAGCCAGTCCATCTGGCTATTGGGATATTTTAAAGTCAGAGTTTTCCTTCTCTTAGCCTTATCTCAGCCAAGGGACCCGCAAGGCAGCGGAGCAGGGGTTTGGTGATGTGTCAGGGCGTGTCCACACGATTGGTTGGCCATGTCATAGTACCTCTGGGGCCCCCTGCTGCTCCGAGATCCCCTGACATTTAGCCTGGTACTGCAAGGCACCAGTATCCGTGTGTGGCCACGAGGAGGCATGTCAGGGGTCTTAACACTGGAGAGGCTAATTATACTGACTGAGAAGGCTTACGCATTATGCTTCTTATTCACCTAAAGGCTAGCCAGCAGCAGAAGCTGGAAGTGAAAAGCATGCAAGTAAGAACTTAGTACTCACGCTGCTGCACTAGACGCATCACACACACAGACACAGACACACACACACATATATATATATATATATATATATATATATATATATATATATATATATATAAAGTTAAGAAAAAAAGCAACCAAAAATGTAGCCATATCCTATTATGAATTTATTTCAATCGAATAAGTTAACTGACTTCCATTTTGCTTTCAGCTGCTTTTTGAAATTTTCCTCTTTTCTCTTGCTTTTTTGATCATTTTTTTTTGTTACCTGCGTTATCAGTGCAAGCTACTTCTTTATCATCTCTTTTAACTTATATTGTAATATCTACAGTTACTGTTTTATAGAGAAATACATAAAAATATTTTTTATTCAGTTAATCCATATATTTTTCTATAATTTTTAAACAGAAATTTACTCAACTTTATGCTTAAAATGTATAAAATAACTATGAAAAAATATGTTCTTTACATTATTTCAGTTTTAATCAAAATTATCAACTCTCCACAGACATCATTACTCACAGACCCTTTTAAACATGTGAAAAGATATTGTTACGTATCTACAACAAAATTTTCGTAAATTCATAGATCAATTATTTGAGAAGAGGTTAGTTTATTGCAAATCGCATGAGAAGCCCCTACCGGAGAATGC